>NW_017805700.1:606050-608550 GCF_001891065.2 Hippocampus comes | reverse complement strand
CATGACTGTCCGTGTTATGTTATGTGTTGTGTTTATTATTTTACTTTAAGTTTACTGTTTTGTTAAGCGCTTTGCTACAGCTGCAGCTGTTGTGAAAGCACTATATAAATCAGGATGTATAGTGTACTATAGTTCAGAGCCTCCTGAGACATGCAATGACTGTTCGTAAACCAAAAATAGTGTGAAATCAGAGGAAATTTTGCGTTTGAACTGAATTTTTCATAAATGTGGCGGTAAACTGAGGTTCTACTTTACATGTAATTTCAGGAAACGTCTACCGTAACCATTAATGAAAGGCGTTAACCCTGTCAGGGACAGCAGTTACTATAGTGGACAGCTTATCATGTTAACAGGTTACAGGGCGCATGAAAGGGTCGAGTGAGACTTAATTGCTTCCAACTTCTTCAGTATGATGGGATGAAAATAATTACCATGTACTTCCTTAAACCATATAACAGAGGCCAGAGCTGCTTACTTTTCCTGTTGACATTTTCTATAATTCTAAAATTCACGTACTGAGTATATCCGTAATTTTGCTGCTAATTGGCTGGGGGTAAAAAACAATGATTCAACACACTACATGCAAATACTATACATGCAACTGACGCACTATTACTGCCTTGTAACTGTTTTTGTAATATCTGAAGCTCCCGGTGCACATCAGCCATAGAGTAACCCACTACTTGGAAACATGTTTGTGGATTTGTATGGTTGGGGCGTCGGGGTGCCCTCTGCATGGAGAGGGGAGTGAATGGGGGCAAAGTGGTAGCAGTGAGGACTGAGGCTGCAAAAGGGAAAAAAAAGGACAGGGTGAAAAAAAGAGAGCATAATACAATAATCAAGGATGCCCCATGAATTGAATCCATTTTCATCCCATCCATCCATCCATGCATTTTCAACACCACTTATCCTGAACAGGGTCGCAGGGAGGTGCTGGAGCTTACCCCAGCTGACTTTGGGCGGAAGGCAGACTGCACCCTGAACTGGTCGCCAGCCAGTCGCAGGGCACACATGGAGACAAACGACCATTCACACCCACATTCACATCGTCACCGAGTGGGAACCGATACCACGCTGCTCGCACACAAGTCCGTCGTATGGACCATTACACCATCAGCGACTTTCGTTTTTGTCCCCTTATATTTTATTGTTTATACTTCAGATCCCGTAAAATGCATTTGAGTAAACTGCAATCACACTGTGTGCCATCTCAGAAGACAGTTAGCCTGGAAATCCAGACTCAGCCATTGAGTCGGGTGGCTATTTGCATTAAGCGCATTTCTGAGGCGGGGCAAACCTGAGCAAACAGACAGCAAATTAGAAACAATCAGCCAAGAGTGGACGTGACGTGAAAAAGGGAAAAAAAAGTCTTCTTTTGAAATAAATGCTTCCAGTGCCGTCAGATGCTAGGATTTTAATGACTCTGTGTGTTTCTGGTTTTTTAACATTGACTTTAATTCTGAATGAAACAAACTGTTGTAGCTCCCATGCACCATTTTGAATGTTATGAGCCTGGACTTCTGCCACCCAAGAGTGATGTTGCTCACTAAGGATACATCGCAGCATGTAAAGCAATGTGATTGGATGGTTTGTTTGGAACCGAGGCCTAGCCGCAGTGAAGGGCTTGGTCTCCAACCCACGAAGAATGTGGGTGTGGCTTGCCAGCTTCCAAAGCAGGAGCATAGTGGCATTTGAATTAGAAAACATGGACAAGTTAATTGGCAAATGTACGTTAATAAAATAATGTTGATCTTTACTGAATGAGTACAACAAAGAGGTACCAGTAAATTGAGTGTGTGGGCCAGGATGTGGGATGACCATTTTTTGTTGATGGACATTTTAATGCCAAAAATATCTTAACATGTTGCAGGAAAGAGATTCTTCTGTTACTACGAAACAAAGATGGGAGCTTCGATGGGAGTCTTTTGCTTTTGCTTACGCTTTCAAATGCTAAATATAATCAACATAGTGATTATATCACTCAACGATTAACAGTTCAATTACACAAATCACAAATTGTCAACGTTTTACTGCTCAATGAATATTTCTATCTACAGTGAAACTCCTCTACAACGAAATCATGTTTGCAGCAAGAAATTTTTCACAACAGGGGGTTTTTCACTGGAGCAAATTTGATCTCAGTTGTAAACACACACACACACACACACACACACACACATACACACACACACACACACAAACGTTTGTGTACACGCACACACAAACGTATGTGTACTCTTTATTTTTATTCCAGTAGTGCATAAGTATGAGCACACACTTATTTGACACTTCATACAGTCAGTGTAGAAAGAAAAAAAAGGAAAGAAATTGCGAAATTTACGATCAGCATTTACTTTCACTTACATCAATTTCTTGTACAGTAAATATTCCCATCCCCGGAATTCTATGAAAAGGAATATCCTTCACCCGGAACAAAAGCCTGTGCATTAACGTTTTGACTACGATATTACATGTTACCGGAACTTACGTAAGCGGAAAT
>NW_017805700.1:594963-605964 GCF_001891065.2 Hippocampus comes | reverse complement strand
ATAAACCATAAATGTTTTTCCTTCCAACCACCACAGGTACAATTTAATATATTTCAAAATCCACAAAAAATTATTAAGCTAACTCATGTTGTGGTACAGTGAAACTCATCTCCAACAAAATCATGTTTGCAGTCAGAAATTTTTCACAACAGGGGGTTTTTCACTGTAGCAAATTTTATCTCAGATGTAAACACACACATACACACAAATAACGTATTTGTGTACTCTTTATTTTTATTCCAATACTGTACATAGTGCATAAATATGAGCAGACACTTATTTGATATTGTTTCACATTAACATACATTTTTTTACATTAATCACTCTACTTTTTCTGTTGGTTTGAAAAAAATCATTTATACTCTATTATAAAAAAGGAAGTTTCAATATCTATAATTTGATTTCAAAGTTTACTTCTATAAAATGCACCTGAAGCATAACAGTACTATAATGAATAATATGTCTACTGTATACAGTACTGTAACACCTTATGAATGTGTAAGTAATAAATTTAACGATACAAAACTAAGAAAAAAAAACACTCAAAAATCAGTTACATTTTTTTGGTTATGTTGTAAAGCAACATTCGAATTTTCTATCCATTCGTGAAAAAATAATTGATAGAAAATAAAAGTATTCATTTGTGAATTTTTAGCTGATTTAAATTGGATTTTAAATCAATGATTTTTGAAAACAATCCTAATCCCAAAGACACTTCATACTGTACAGTACTGTACTGTATAGCCAATATACAGTTGTGCACAAAGAGAAAAGAAGGGAAAGAAATTGCAAAATTTACGATCAGCATTCACTTTCACTGACATCAATTTCTTGGATAATGTATTTTGTTTTGCTTCCTCCGTCTTTCATTTTGATCACTTTTCCCCTCTCTTCCAGCATCAGAGCTCTTCTTGTCTTAGCTGCTTGACATCCAAAGGTCCGTTTTGTAGCCATTTTAGCAATGCAACGTTCATGCTGCGTCTGAATTGAACAATAACAAATATTTCCTGGACCCGGTGGCTTTTCTTTTCACCATCTCACTGTCTCTAACTCGACCTCCCCTCGATCGCTACCCAAGACAGCGTTGCTCAGCTGATGTCATGCAATGAACTTTTAAAGCCAGCCACGGAATGCTTCGGAGTCCTCGATGGCCATAGTGAGCGTGATGGAACTCGCCTTCTCTCTAATTAGCGCTCCAGTTAGCGTAAGGTTTTTTGCATGATAACAAGTAAAGCACTCCAGGAAACGTTCGTTTATTTGACTGTCCGTCGAGCCATAAGCAATTTACTCTGAGCAGCTAATCGGATGCATTCCACTCTTTCTTCCACGGATCTAGCTGCAGTATCTACACACTTGGATAGTGAGGTCCCTCTTGGCCAATCGGAGGCCAGGATGATGTGCGATAGGCCAATGGCAGAGCAGCTATGAGTATGTTGCGTTCAGGAAACTCAGAGCTGTGAACGACATAAAAATCCTTCACTATGTAAACCACTGTGGTGGTTGCTGTTGCCGTTTCCGAACGAAGCAGTAGAGGTCGCTGTTGGATTAGACTTTGTTGTAGTGAATCTCTTCGCGAGGCAAGAGCAGAGAAAAAGATTTCATATAACGCAACAGGGTTTTTTTTTTCGTTGTATGGGGGGCAGGAGAATGGGAATGGTGTTCATGCATGAAGATTTTTTCACACTAGGGGGTATTTTCGCCCATGTCGGTTTCGTTGTAGAGGAGTTTCACTATATAATATACTGTAAATACGTTTATAAAATTTAAAGAAAACAAAAGTTTAAGTCGGAGCATCTGTTTTGGGAATGAATTTTTTGTTTGTTTGCGGGAACAGAGGTCAGGGATGGCAAGCCATTCGCGCCCCATTCACACAGGATGTGATGACATCACCCGAAGTCATGATTGCTTATGCAAAGAGAATGCACTGATCCAGTTGATCAGACTCTGCTCTTGAGATTGCTTCTTTTGAATTCTTTCAAAACCTCACTACTTGCTGTTTGACTTTTGGGTTGGTTCATTTTTAGTCAGGGGTCACCATAAGTTACTTGCATGATTTGTTTGGAACGTTTTTCACGCCGGATGCACCTCCTGACACAACCCAACTACAAGAATGGCTAGTAATTGCCATACCTTAGTTATATTTTCATACTTTCATCTTAGATGATAAATCAAGGATGATGAATCCATAATCTGACCAAGTGCCTGAGTCATTATTTGACAAAACATCTCTTCTAATTTAGAGAACGTGTTACCCCCAGTATGTGAAGGCGAGAGGTTTTGGATTCTCTTTCATTCTGGATCATCTTTTCATTCTGGATTTGCCCCTGAGTGTTGTAACCTTGCTTTTGCAGATGGTAAGGTTCTGTTGGCTTTATCAAGCCGCGATCTCCAACTCTTCCTGGAGTGGTTCCCAGCAGAGTATGAAGCTGCTGTGGTGAGAATCATTATCTGCAAATCTGAGACCATGGTTTTGTGTTGCAAAAGGGTAGAGTGCCCTCTTCAGGTCAGGGATGAGGAAGAGTTCAAGTGTCTTATTCATCAGTAAAGGAAGAATGGAGTGGGAAATGGACAGGTGGAAGGGTGCAGTGTCAGTAATGATGCAGACGCTATTATTCTGTCGTGATAAAGAAGGTGCTGAGCCAAAAGGCAAAGTACTCAATTTACCAATTGATCTGTCCCCACCCTCATCAATGCTAGTGAGTTGCTGGTCCTGACTGAAAGAACAACATCACAAACAAGTGGCCATCACAGGGTTTCCAGGCTCTCCCTTAGAGATATGAAGAGAAGCTTGGACTCAAACTACAGCAATTGCTCCTCTGCATCTAGAGGAGCCAGATGAGATGGCTTGTCGAGTTAGGAGGATTCCTCATGGTCGCCTCCCTGGTACAGTCCCAGGGAGGACCAAGGACACACCGCCGCCTCCTGGAAGAACTGGATAAAGTGGCTGGGCTTCCCTGATAAAGCTGCTTCCCCTGCCACCCCTCAACTGAATAAATGGAAGAAATGGATGGATGAATGGATGGATGGAAACTTAAGCGACACCTTGTATAATAAAACAAAAATAATAATACGGTAGCTCAGTCAAGTATAGGATCCCAGAAAGGCAGTTTGGAAGGCTTTATCATGCAGAATGAAGGATAAACATAAAAGGAACATCGTGCTTGGATAATGTCTCCATTGTCACCTCTTCTTACCAGTTTGACTTTGTGTGTCCTCAGTTCGGTGCGATGAGCTCGAGAATTGCAAGCTTGGTGTGCCTACACCAGAATGCATTTTGTCAAATGATGGACTAGCTGGCGAGAAGGACAGATTGTCTGAAATGGTACTACTCTGAGAGTGGAAATCTGTAAAATTCAAATGGAAAAGACATTTAGACTTCTCCACTGCTTCCAAGCAAAACAATTGTAAAAATTGTTGTAAAAACAATTATTATCATTCCCTTCAATCATCCCTTCTTGACATGTTTTACGTTGAAAAGGCTTGATAATTAAACTCTTAAATCAAGGAACGGTTTGTTCTTGCCTTCATGTCAGTGCCTTGAAGTCATAGATTTTATAGCCACATTTACTGTCTGGTTAGCCAAGTCTGGTCGAAACACAAGTTATGCACTAATTGAGTCCAAACTAGAAGATGCATGATGTGTTTTTACCTATACTGACAGGCGTTGGATCACTTGGAGTGTCTGCATCGAAGCACAGCTCTGGATTATTTTCTGTGGATCCATCCCCATCAGACACAAAAAAGATTTGATCCAACTCATCAGTGGTATCTGAGAGAGCATGACAGCTGCAGGGAGTGTTGGAGCGATGAAGTGGGTGATTATGGATGGGCTGGTTTAGTTGGGCATGAAGAGATTCAATGACCTTGTCTCTCAGCTGCAGCTCCTTACTCAGCCTGGTGACACATCCCCATAGTTAAAATGTGAATGAGTTGTCATTCTTTATAAACATCAGAAATCTTTTTTGGAAAAATAGTGACAGACTCTCCCTCATTTCAAGAAGCTGCTCAAGGGAAAACAAAAAATCTTTGAAAAATCTCACTTGAAAGGACATGTTGCTTGATAAAAATCAGTAAGAGAAAGATGTGGCAAAATCGCTCAAAAACTGAGCAACGCTACTCAATTCTTACATTTTCAGCAGGCTTTCTACAGTACAGTAAAATTTATTTATGTGATTATGTCACTATACTATGAAGGAATATATGAGTACCACATCATTATGTCACATGTCATGAGGTAGAGAGTAAAAAGTGAAAGTTTACTTCTATTAAATTACTCAAGAAACTTTTTAATGAATTGTAATTGATTGTCGGAGTAGTTTAAATGCAGCATACTTTTTACTTTCAAATATTATTTTTTTATGAAGAAATGCCACTTTTACATTGAGTTAAACTATGCTTTCATCATGCTCCTGTTTTGTTTTGTTTTCAGTTTCCAGCGGGATCGGACGGCATTCCTTCCAGTGCCGCACCTGTCATGCATTGTAATGATCTGGCTTTAAAAGGACTGCAACTCATATTACCCGCTGTCGGATTATTCAACCTTACTGACCATATGTACCAAGGTTTTCATTTTCGAGACCTTGAAGACCATGTTTCATAGTTCTCTCTTTGACATGCTCATTTCGCTTGTGTAAGTAGTTAATTATTTGTGTTGTTATTCTCGTTCATTTTGTTTCAACAGAATCGGATTTCCTTGTCTTTTTGTGACACACGATTTTGTATTATTGATTGTCCTTGCCAGTCGCAAGCACTATTTGTTTTTTTAGTTTTAGCTCTTTGTTACCAGCGACCTTCGTTGTACTTTGTCGGTATTGCATTTTTCAACAATAAACTTTTGTTATGTATTATCCTTGTCGACATTTGTGGAATCCTTTTCTTTCCGGATAAAACTGGAAACTGACAGCTCTCTGCTTGTTTTTTATCTGTAGGTATTTGTTATTTGTGTATTATTTTTATTTTCCATCCATCCATTCATTCATCTATCCATCCATCCATCCATCAGCAGGTGGCGGGCACCTTTAACCGGTCAGCAGCCACTTGCAGGGCACACATAGATGAACAACCATCTGCGCTGACACACCTAGGGACAATTTAGAGTGTTCCATTAACTTTCCATGCATGTTTTTGGAATGTGGGAGGAAACCGGAGTACCCAGAGAAAACCCACACAGGCACGGGGAGAACATGCAAACTCCACACAGGGAGGCCGGAGCTGGAATCAAACCCTGGACCTCTGCACTGTAAGGTTGACGCGCTAATCAGTCGACCACCGGGCCGCCCATTATTATTATTATTATTATAAATATTATTGTTATTATCAGGCGGCCCGGTACTCCAGTGGTTTGCACAGTGCAGATGTCGTGTGTTCGATCCCGGCTCCGGCCTTCCTGTATGGGGTTTGCCTGTTCTCCCCAGGCCTACGTGGGTTTTCTCGGGGTACTCCAGTTTCCTCCCACATTCCAAAAACATGCATGGCAGGTTAATGGAACACTTGAAATTGTCCCGAGGTGTGAGTGTGAGCATGGGTGGTTGTTCGTCTCTGTGTGCCCTGCGATTGGCTGGCAACCGGTTCAGGGTGTCCCTCGCCTACTACCCGAAGACAGCTGGGATAGGCTCCAGCACCCCCCGCGACCCTTGTGAGGATAAAGCAAATGGGAAAATGAATGAATGAATGAATATTATTATTATTATTGCTTGTTTGATCTACTTCATTGGTCTGAGAGCCTTGTGTTACATCACTGTTTTCAGCAATCCAATGTTACTGGCAAGCTTATTATAATTCACAAAATCAAATGAAATAACAATGTTACCCAACTATATATGCCTTTAGAACTAACTAACCCTCGCGGTTGCTGTAATCTCGATTTATGCCTTGCCGGAATAAAAAAAAAAAATGGATGCACTGTAACTTTTTGCTTGGTAGACCTGGAAAAAGAAGTGATGTTGACATTGGCCACTAGTACAGTGAAACTCCTCTAGAACGAAACCTACATGGGCGAAAATACCCCCTTATGTGAAAAAATCTTCATGCATTAACACAATTCCCATTCTCCTGCCCCCAATACGACGAAAAACCCCCTGTTGCGTTATACGAAATCATTTTCTCTGCTCCAGCCTCGCAAAGACATTCACTACAACGAAGTTTTATCCAACAGCGACCTCTACCGGTTCGTTCGGAAACGGCAACAGCAAACACCACACTGGTTTACATAGTGAACAATGTTTATTTCGGTCACAGCTGCGAGTTTCCTGGACTCAACAAACTCATAGCTGCTCTGCCATTGCCAAGAGGGACCTAACTGGAGCGCTTCTCTCTCATTAGCGCTCCAGTTAGCGTAATGTTTTTAGCCTTCGAGAGCTAACTAGGCCGTCGAAGACTATGAAGCGTCCCGCGGCTCGACGGACATTCAAATAAACGATCGTTTCCTCGAATGCTTTACTTGTTATCATGCTAAAAACAGCCACGGGACGCTTCGTAGTCCTAGACGGCCTAGTTAGCTCTCGAAGGCTAAAAACATTACGCTAATTAGCGCTCCAGTTAGCGTAACGTTTTTAGCCTTCGAAAGCTAACTGTGGCCATTTAGAACTACGAGGTGTGGTTGGTTTAAAAGTTCATTGCATGAACATCAGCTGAGCAACGCTGTCTTGGGTTAGGGTTAGGTAGAGACAGTGAGATGGTGGAAAGAAAAGCCACCGGGTCCAGAAGTATTTGTTATTGTTAGATTCAGACGAGCGTGGACGTTATAATGCTAAAATGGCTACAAAAGGACCTTTGGATGTCAAGCAGCTAAGACAAGAAGAGCTCTGATGCTGGAAGAGAGGTTAAAAGTGATCAAAATGAAAGACGGAGCAAGCAAAATAAATGACATGATCCAAGAAATTGATGTAAGTGAAAGTGAATGCTGATTGTAAATTTCGCAATTTCTTTACCTTTTTTTCTTTCTACACTGACAATATGAAGTGTCAAATAAGTGTATGCTCATACTTATGCACTATTGGAATAAAAATAGAGTACACATACGTTTGTGTGCGTGTACACATATGTTTGTGTGGGTGGGTGTGTGTGTGCTTACATCTGAGACCAAATTTGCTACAGTGAAAAACCCCCTGTTGTGAAAAATTTCTTGCCGCAAACACGATTTCGTTGTAGGGGAGTTTCACTGTATTAAGTAAGTTAAATTAAGTATACAGCCAATAGAAAATGTAGCAAGATTCCTGACGAGGACAAGAAAGTTTGATCAGATTACCCCGATACTGGCTCATGTACATTGGCACACTGTCCTCTTGAGATGAGATTTAAAGGTTTTGTTACTTACTTATAAAATATTACACAGCTTAGCAACAGGGGTGGGCAAACTCTTTGGCTCGGGGGGCACGTGGATTTCTAAAATTTGACAGGTGGGCTGGGTCAGCACAAGATACGGTACATATAAAAAACTGCATTGGTTGACAGTCCATACCAAACATCAACAGAACAAAAGCATTAAAGTGTGAACATACTTTTTTTTTTTAAATGAAAACAGTGAAACAATTATTGTATATGTCCTACATGAACGTCCAAGTATGTTAACAACATACATGTGTGACAACACAAGCAACAAGTGCAACAATATATAGCCCAAAAACTGTAGCAGACAGTACAGATATATAAAAAAATATACAAAATATTACAAAGTTAGGACTGCTACAAAATGAGACGAGTAAGAGACCTGGTGGCTTTTCTTTCCTCTCACTCACTGTCTCTAACTTTACCTCATCTCGATCACCACACATGACAGCATTGCTCAGCTGATATCGCGCACCGAACTTTTGAAGCTAGCCTCGGGACGCTTCGAATTCTTCGATGCTCATAGTTAGCGCTGTGGAACTCGCCTCCTCTCTTATTAGCGGTCCAGTTTGCGGAAAGTTTTTAACTTGATAACAGTCAAACCATTCCAAGAAATGTTCATTTACTCGAGCCACAAGCAATTCACTCTGAGCATGGAAATTGCCAGAATCGGACTGAGTCAGAATCGCTTCCTTGTTTTTCAAAGTCTTGTAGATTTGAGTCTTTCCGACTCCAAGCGTCTCCTGAATGTTTCGTACTTTGTTACCCGCTTCGTTTAATCAGATACATATCACTTTCCCTTCCATGGTCATTACTCTCTCCCTCTTTCTTCGTCTCCCCCTCCCTCCCTGTGCTCTGCAACTTGAAGTAACTGCGCCACCTGGTGTTGAAATGCCTGTCATTACAAGTCCAAACGAAGTGAATGCACAATCGAACCTTAATTGTGTACCAATCTTCAGCGGGCCGGATTAAAAAGACTAACGGGCCAGAAACCAGAGGTGCTAAACTTTAGCACCTCTGGTTTAGCACCTCCCTTTCTTGCCCACTTTGTGGACCCGTATGGTCCATCCTGAAACCTTCGTTCATAACACAGTGGCTTCTTGGTGATTCTGAGAGCCAAAAAAGTCTACAGGCTCTTGAGCATTCTCTATTCAAGCTCCAGTACTTCCGACCTTTCCTACTAATTCCCTACTTGCAGAAATTAGAGCTGTTACCGCAGTACAGATGTTTAAATCTTGATTTAAGGGTCATTTTTATACTCTTGTGTTTAGTTAAATGACACGCAGGCTTGTTTTACTACCACTTCTCCTCGTGCATCCCTCCGGGGACGAGCCCCCTTTCCTGATTGGAGAGGGGGCTCGGTGACGATGACTGAATCTTATGCTGTAGCAGAATCCATCATACTCGGCATCAATTGCAGATTGGTCATTATGGGTGATTCCCTCCATCTGTGGTCTCTTTTCAATTGTTGTTGGGGGGGGGGGGGCAAAGGGCATTTTGACATTTTCCTTGCCTGATTAGGGAAGATTTAGATTAGGGAATGTCACTAATTGTGTACTGTATTTAAATATACTGTGGGATTCTGAGGCCATTTGAGGCTACTTGACTACACTACTACTACTACTACAACACCTTGATCTTTGACAAAATGTGATAAAAGGCTATGCAAATAAACTTGACTTGAAGAATTATAACAAAAATATCCTTACGCTTTTAATTTTAACTTTGATATTAATGTATTTATCATGGCTAGGCATGTTTTATAATAGCTGTATGGCCATACGGCATCAAACAGATGCTTAGTGTTTATCTATACTGTATGTACGGTATATCCATCCATCCATCCATCGACCCACCTAGCGACGCATACCCACCCACAGTACCTATCACTGTCGCTAATAAAAGCCAGTGCCTTGAAGTGAGGTGAAATACTTCTCAAGTGGAATAACAGACACAAATCTGAAAGTCCACTTGAAAAGTTTACAATTTGGCAGCAACAAAAGGAAAGCATGTATATAAGGATTTACTCTATTCTACCCAAAGAGAGCAAGTGACCAGGATACCATCAGGTCCTTGTCATTGACAGACGCCCAGTTTGCTGACAACTGACGAACGACGGGAGACAAAATAGATATAACAAGACGGGTGAAATACGGGTTCCCAGGCCACTGACGAATCACGGATTGACAACATTTTGTAAATGTCCCACCTGTGGTCATTTATATATCATCTAATGGCAATTACAATTATTTAAAAACTTTTTCCAAAGCCCATATTTCATGTCCAGCACATTAATAAGACAAAATGCATTTTATTTTATACTTATATTCATTCCCCGCGACCCTAGTGTGGATAAAGCAGTTCGGTAGATGAATGAATGAATACTTATATTCATTGATCTATGAATTGCCAATTGTGGTGACGTCACTCTCAGGAGAACATCAGTGATTGGACCCCCGGTTAGACTCTGCTCTTGTCATGTGCAAGTGTGCGTATCTACAGTATGTTCACACAAACAAATAAAGGAGCACAAACCATATGGCCAGAGGATGCGGCTTCTCATCCGGATCCTCCCAATCGTCTGATGAAAAAGGTTAAAACCAGAGTATTAATATCACCCGCTGCAGCAATTTTTCATGTGAAAGGACATCTCAGAGTAATCCACCCATCCATTTTCTAATCTTTTATCCTTAGAAGGGTTGCAGGCATGCTGGAGCGTATCCCAGCTGACTTTGAACAGTAGGTGTGGTTCGCCCTAAACTTGTTGCCAGCCAATCCCAGGGCACACATAGACATACAACTATTCACAATCCCACCGAAGGACAATTTCGAGTAAACAATTAACCTCCAATGCATGTTCTTGGAATGTGGGAGGAAACCAGATGACCTGGATTAAACCCAGGCAGGCAGATGGAGAACATGCTAACTCCACACAGGAAAGCCAAGGCTCGGAATCGAGCCCAGCACCTCTGCTCAGTGTAGTGGATGTGATAACCAGTCGACCACAGTGCTGCCCATCTAAGAGTCAGTATTTTTATAATATTGCTTCATATAAGACCAATATTTAGCCTTTACACATGATACGATATTTACCTGTTATATTGAATCCATGCTTGAATCCAAAAATCACCAATTCATGTGACACAGTGGTTTCCAAACTTTTGCGCGGCTTCCAAATTGTAACAGTGGGCGAAACATACATTAAATGCAACGTTTGTAGTGTTCAAAACACAGTTTTTGAAGAGTGTTCAAAGGGTGCACATACATTTGTCGTTGGCCACTTAATTCATTCACCATCTCGAATGAATATCAATTTTTAACTTGTTACAGAATAAAGTGCATTTGTGATCTTAGTGTAATTTGCTCACACCTGTACTCACTTGGTAAGCAAATCTGAATCACAGGTCTCTCCTATGTGAAGTATGCATGTTTTTACCGTGTTTGCATGGGTTTTCTCTGGGTACTCTAGCCTCCTCTCACAATCCCAAAACACGCATTAGGTGAAGTGAACACTCCCAATTGTGTAGAGGTGTGAATTAACGTGAGCCCACATGGTTGTTTTTCAATAGTTTACGTGCCCTGCAAAGTGGTGGCAACCAGCGCAGGATGTCCCCCCACCTCTAGCCCAATGTCAAATGGAATTACCTCCATTTTACCGGTTTTCTATATATATAT
>NW_017805700.1:581451-593969 GCF_001891065.2 Hippocampus comes | reverse complement strand
TGGAACCCTCCATGCATGGTTAGGAGCTTTCGGGTCTTAACGTCTGTGGTCTGAATCTCTTCCTTTGGCCACCTTATTATTCCTGCAGGGTATCTGATCACTGGCAGGGCATAGCTGTTTATTGCCCGGGTCTTATTCTTGCCATTGAGCTGGCTTCTTAGGACTTGCCTCACTCGCTGGAGGTATTTGGCCGTAGCCGCTTTCCTTGTTGTCACTTTGAGGTTGCCATTGGCTTGCTGTATACCGAGGTACTTGTAGCTGTCCTCAATGTCTGCTATTGTTCCTTCAGGGAGTGAGATCCCTTCAGTGCGGACTACCTTTCCTCTCTTAGTCACCATCCGACTACATTTCTCAAGCCCGAATGACATCCCGATGTCGCTGCTGTAGATCCTGGTTGTGTGGATCAGGGAGTCTATGTCCCTTTCGCTCTTAGCATACAGCTTTATGTCATCCATGTAGAGGAGGTGACTGATTGTAGCTCCATTTCTGAGGCGGTATCCAGAGCATGTCTTGGTGATTACTTGTCTTAGGGGGTTCACTCCGATGCAGAACAGCAGTGGGGAGAGTGCATCACCTTGGTATATGCCACATTTGATGGACACTTGGGTAAGTGGCTTGCCATTGGCTTCAAGTGTGGTTTTCCACATCCTCATCGAGTTTGCAACGAAGGCTCTTAGGGTCCTGTTCACCTTATACAACTCCAAGCATTCAGTGATCCATGTATGTGGCATTGAGTCTTAGGCTTTCTTGTAATCAATCCAGGCTGTGCACAGGTTGGTATGTCGGGACCTGCAGTCTTGGGCGACTGTTCTGTCAACCACGAGCTGATGTTTGGCTCCTCTGTTATCTCTACCAATGCCTTTCTGTGCTTCGCTCATATATCGCATATATATATATATATACACACACAAATGTATACATTAACTACCATTCTACCACAGTCTAGTCTCCCCTACCCCATACATAATTAATCTGTAAATGTGTAGTACCTTGCTGTATGCATGTATAGTGCCTAAAAAGTCTGACTCACATGTGCTGATCTTTTTGCTGACTTTCTGTGCAAGTGTGCTGCTCTGGGCCAGCTGGTCCCTGAAGCTCTGTCCCATGTAATAGTCAACGTCGTTGGCTCTCAACAGTTCTTCAAAGGCCTTGGTGGTCTCCCCCAGGTGTTGGCTGAGAATGTGACACACACCACGACCTTCACGTAGGTGCTGGCGGAGGACAGACAGCTCTCTTGCTTGAGTCTGGATTAAAGTGTGAAATTTGCTGGGGAAAGAGAGACATGTAAGTGTCACATTTAACTAAAAATGTACAATCACAGTTTAAATATTTTGTTTATCTATGTGTTTTGGCAGAATTACCCAAAGACTCTTCGATCCATTCGTCAAAGTCATTATTTTTCATTGATTAGCCATTGGAAGCACGTTTTTAATGGACTTTGCCACTTACTGTAGGACTTGAGCGGAACAATATCAACTACCAGAATTGGACATGCTTTTGTCATGTTGTAAAACAATGAAACAAGTTTGGAAGTGTCATGACAGTGGAGGGGTTTGTGTGTCCCAGTGATACAAGAAGCTAAATTGTCTTGGGCTGAATACCTCTGGAAGGGTCTCCCAGAGCTAACAGTTCCTGGCTGGGGGACCAGATCAAACACGGTTCAAAAACCCCTTTTGATTAACACAAATTCTGGACCTTGTTTTCCCATTCCCGGATATGGGTCCCTCTTCCTATGGGCTTAGCACCTGTGTGCAAACATCATAGTCCATGGAGATTCCTGTCTAACCTCGTCTGTCAACCTGTCTATGACCACAGTGCACAAGAAGTGGCTCAGAGCTAACCCCTAATGAAGTCCCACCTCCACCTTGAATTCCTCTGTCATACCTACACAGCACACCTCACCACTGTCTTACAGTCATCGTACATGTCCCGCTCTCAAATACTTCTCTGTCAAGAAAAAAAAAAAACTCATAGCTTGGTTTCCACTTGAGTTTCTACATCATATTGTTGAAAATAGATTGGCCAATAGTTGTATTATATGTAATGTCATGTGGTCACATGGGCTACATGGCCAATAGAGTTCATTAACATTGTATTTAATATGCTTTGGTTGAAGCAGGTGGCGGCAGCTAGAGTGATGAGCTGCATGCGACGTTTTTTTTGGACTGTGAGCAGCTCACCTGATTCCATTAAGTCTAACGAGCATTCATTTGTCAGCTGCTTGACAAACAGTATGCGCTTCGCTAACATGTACCATATAAATACTGTAACATGATATGAAAGTGTCCTTGAAGGAATTTGATTGCATTAAAGTGTTCATATTAATGTCCACATTATTTAGGTCAGAGGAATTGTCACACCGCCCCTGTCTGGAAGGCCAAGCCTCATCAATTTATGTGAGTATTGGGTTTTCTCATTTGGCCATGTAGGTCTACAGGAAATGTTAATTGTTTTGCATTCATATTATGTCTGTTTTGCCGCCTTGCGACCTTGAAGATGGCTCAAAGACTCTGCAAAACCACTCAACATTTGAACAGCCATCAACTGATTAAATGTTTGTCCATGATGAAACATTGAGGTGCACCAGCCTGTTGTCAAAATGAAGGCAACATTCATGCACACAGATGCTACACCATTCAGACCAGGTAAAAGAAACTTGTTACAGTAAATATGTAATGTTTAGTGTTGCCACTCGCTAATGGGTGAAAAACCGTGGAACTGAATGCCAGAATGGAATGCTTGTATGTATGGCAGAGGCGATTGCTCTAAGACTGCAAGGGAAGCTCGGCTTCCCCTAAAATGTCAAAAAATAAGTGATCAAATATATGTGTGTACATACAATTGTGTGTACATGTCATTGTCCCGCCCATCAGACGCTCAGCGTCTCTGGGAGTCTATGGACAGTGGCCGTTTATGGGCTCGCCCGGACGCTGAGCTTTTCTGCATGATGATTGGATGATCTGTCTGAGGCAGAATCTTTTTTTGATTGACAGCAAAATGAGCCCGTCACCGATCTTTTGGTGTCGGCATCCTTGGGAGCATTTTTCAATTCTCATTCTGTTCTGAGTTGAACTGGAGACTTCTTCTAATCATTTTAGAGACACTCTCTTTGTTGAAAATGACTAGCGACACAATCTTTTATTTCTGGTGGGTTTTATTGTACACAGATCATTTTCTTGAAAAGGAACGGAGAGTAGAATTCACGTATAAATAAACGAACACATTTTATGATGTAGGCCGAAATTGAGCTTCCCCTCCTTGATAGACCAGCATCCGCCACTGATGTATGGGTACTGAAAATGAATACTTGAGGGTAAATTGGTAACATCTTCATGACAGTAAGACATTTCTTTTGACCACAAATGTTATCACTATAGGTTTTGATGCTTACCTGAATGGAGGAGGATTTGTTTACTGCGTATTATCGGCAGGATGAGACGTTCCCACGCGAAAGTGATAAAAGAACATACAGTGTGCCCTACTGCCGTTTTATACGAGTTGTCTGAAATGGATTTGATCAAACAAAAGTGGTTTGAATTTAAATGTTCTGTTTTATTAAATCTTGTGAGGCATGGGTACATTTGCCCACATTGTATAGTGTTGGTATGAACACTCATTAGTGTTCATCTAAAAATATAGTGTCATTATTACTGCATTGTAAACACTATAGTTTCTTGCTTTAACATGCTAATGGGTGTTGAACATTTAACACTTTGGTCAATGTTACTTTTACTTTAACACCAGGTGGTGTGGATGCGTAGAGACAGTTTTCAGTTAAAATTAACACCTTATGGTGTTGAATTAACAACAGCAGATTTGCTGTGTGAAAATGTAAGATCACGTTTGATTTTGTTTTCTGTGACCCAAAAGCCTTAACAGATGTCACTACTAACGCCGCTAAACATGGCGTTTCAATTATGAAGGTAATCCAAATAAAACTGAACAATGTCTGTATGGCAACGGTGGTTGGAAGTGGATGAATGTTTTTTGGGGTTTTTTTTGGATACAATTTATAATTTTACAGAATGCTTTTGCTTACCTTGGCCAGGTTAAAGAATTTCCATCCTCATCTGCAAACTTCTTTCCTCTTTTCTTTATCTGGTCATCGATTGTGTCTAAGTGTGACATCAGCTCTTTGAGGCTCTTGTTTGGGTGATGGAGTGAGACTATGGGACCACCATCAGATGACTGCCAACCTTCATCGTCGTCTCCCATACTGACGGAGGGAGAAGCATGGGAAGACCAGCTATCCTTCTGAGGCATTTGTGGTCGATTTTCATCAGAGGTGGAGACAGAATGTAGGCAACTCTGAAGACTGTGGATAACACTTCGAGAATGTGAAAGTTGGGCACGAAGATCCTCAATCAGGCGCTGGAGAGATGAGACCTTGTCTTTGTAGCAAGAACTGTGGGTCGTGGTTTTATTGAAGGTAGTGTTGTTTCTGCATGCAGGCCACCACTGAGAAGGGCAGTCCAAAGATGTGCACATTTCCAGGTCATCAAATTCTGTCACAGAAAATAAAGAAAGTCATGTTCTGAATAACTCTCCCAGTTTTCTTGTGTTACGTTTTTAATCTCAATAAAAATCTGGCAATTGTATATATACACTGTTTGTAAATTGTACTTTGTATATAAATTTATGGTAATCAAATGCATAGTATGGCTCAAATTTGCCCAAATAAAGCATTGTTTTTCTTCTGTTTGTATCTTTGCATACTCTGTAACTTTGAGCATGTAAAAATTGAGCAGTCCTGTGACTGAGTGTACTTATAACTTTACTATCTATCTATCGTTCGATCAATCTACCTATCTCAACACACACACACGTGTTTGTGTGTGTGTCTATGTGTGTGTGTGTGTGTGTGTGTGTGGGGGGGGTTGGTTACTTTATTTGGCTGCGTCTGCTTATTCATTCGCATGCGTGTGACATACTATGTACGTTTTCGATGCCGATGCGAAGCGGCCAAAAGTTAATTTCAACACCAACGAAACGGACACAGGACAAACATTGCATTGGAGCACTTCAAACGCACCACTGGTCACCCAACCGCGCACACTATTAGAACATGACAGCGGAGCGCAGGGAGGCGTGGGTGGACTTATTTATTAAATACAACGCCCCACTCTCAAGCTCGACTGCTGTGGAGAGGGTTTTTACAACAGCCGGTGACATCCTGCGGCCAAAAAGGACCACCCTGGCCATTGCCAACTTTGATAAGGTAGTCTTCCTCAAGAGGAACATGTCGCTATTGGCATACCCCACCTACAAACGGCAGTTTGAGGAGGAGAAGCAGCTCGGGGCCAAACTAGGCAAGAGGAAGGTTGGTGAAATGTCAGGATGAAAGCACTTTAAAAGGACGAGGACGGACAGAGTCCGAGGACAATTATTTTATGAAATAGTCTGGAGGAACGATGAAGGAAGCGTGCCCAGGTTGCGGACGCAGGACGAGGGTAAAGTGTCCTTCATCAGCAAGCTCTGCAGGAAGCTGGATAACGGTCCTGATCAATTGAATCAAGTGTGTTGGAGTAGGAAAATAAAACATAAAACATCCGGAACAGAATGGGCCATCCCTGTTGTAGAATCAGGTGTGTGGCAAGACAGACTGTCCCAGAGGCTGGCATTATTCGCTCTAGCTTCCGCTAGCTTCACCAAGGAAGTGAAGAGTGAGTTATCACAGAGTTGGACTTGAGTTGATTGTACTTCTCACTGGCTGACGCAATTATATCTTCTCCAAAATGGCAGGGGCGCCTTATAATGAACGTGACAGACTGATGTTGTGCTGACACGCCACTTATATAGAGGAAAGGCGCATGTTACTGAGGACAGCATGCAGACCTTAAAGGAGGAAGGGTGCACATGAAAGAGGATGCTAAAGGCACGCCCCCATTAGTTATATGCATTTTACAAAACAATATCAGTTTGGCTAAGGACCCCTGAAAATGGCACCTACGAAGAGACATGCTTAAACGAAGCACAGTTTAAACTGCAAGCTATCAGTTATGCTGAGGAACATGGAAATCGAGCAACTGCAACAGAATATAAGATCGACGAATGCATAGTTTGCAAGTCAAGGAAGCAGGAAAAGAAGCTTCTCAAAGGCAAGAAGACGAAGCTGAGTTTCCGCAGAAACAACGCGAGGTGGCCCGAGTTGGAAGACCAATGTCCTGTCCAGGGAAACCAAGACAACGAAAGTATTTTAAAAAATGATGAGGTTTATTTGAGAAACAAAAAAAAAAAAACAGAGAAACACCGTTCACAGATCTGCCAAGGGAGCCCTCTCCCCCCGTGTCTTGCGCAGTCATTTTATCTAGTTTTCTTCTATTTGGGAGGGGTGAAGGTCAGCATTTTGAGCAGCTGCACAGAATGCAGTCGAGTGCATGAGCAGGCAACTTTGCTTATCTGCAAAATAACTGGTCAGCATTCAATAGTACGAACAGTTACTTCCAGTTAGTGCTGTTATATGTCAAATTCCCATTACACCAACTCGAGCCAAGGATTAATGATCAAACAACATCTGGGTTAAGCGTCTCTGCAGTCATTATTCAACTGAGGGCAATAATGCTTGCAGAAGAAGATTAAGCATTTTCAACGTGGTCCATCTTGGTGCTTTCGTTTTGTGAAACTGTGCCATCTATCCATCCAGGCACCTGGTCCATGTTTATAATGTGGTTGTGATGGATGTATTTGTTGACAATCTTTTTACTGCAGTAGGAGCAGAAGATGACGATCTTTTCTCTGCATGTAATCAGCTGGATGTTGCTGCGGCACAGTCATCCTTGTCTGGATGGATAGATGGCGGCCTTTCATAAAACGAAAGCACCAAACAACATAGATTAGTTGATCTTGAATTCTCTTGCAGCTTCTCGATTCCCATGGTCCTCCACGCAACTGATCGCTTGCATTTAACTATTCTTCATAAGAGTGTCTATTCGTCTGGGCGATTTACGGGATGTTGTTTTTCATAATTCATGTACTGGCACTATTTATACCTACTAGGGGCGTGCATTTAGCCTCCACTTTCATGCCCACCCTTCTCAATTTAACATCCACATGCTGTCCTCAGTTACGTCCACAATCCCTTGAGGTTCCTTGGGACCCATGCTGCACCACTGACGACAATATAGGAAAGGGCAATACCTGATCAGAAAAATCTATTTTCATTTTAATACTGCCCCATTTCAGATCTTTAATATGCTACCTTGCTTTATGTCATAAATACAGCAGCCTGATTGCATGTAAACAAATACCTTGAATTACTGATGTTGTGTATAAAAGAGGTCTTGAATGGTACCTGGACTGCTAGTATCTTCCCTTTCCGCTTCATTCTCACTCCGTCCACATGTCTCATAGCCCATGTCCTGTAGGTCTACCTGGATTTGCTTATTGTCCTGCTGCACAGTGGTTTCTGCTGCAGCGATGCAAAGGAAGAACAAACAGTTGGTATTCAGGGCAGTTTTAAATTGTATCAACAGAATATGTCCGGGTTCAAACAATTGTTAAGCACTTCTTAAATTACATTCCAAGATACATTTTAAAGCATTTTACACAATAGTACAGCTTTGGTTTATCATGTACCTGAATTCATCTCAGTAGCAGAGACAATAGCAAATTCAAGATTATTTGTGCACAGTAAATCAAAGAAAAGTACAGGTACCTCAACTATTACTAACTCAACTACACTATTATTAAGGAAATACCAAATCCATTCATGCATCCATTTTCTTCCACTTATACGAGGTCGGGTCACGGGGGCCCCGGTGCAGCGTCTGCTGTGATGCAGACTTTGTATCGGTCTGGCGTGGTAAAGAAGGAGCTGAGCCAAAGGGCGAAGCTCATAATTTACCGGTCAATCTACGTTCCAACCCTCATCCATGGTCACGAGCTAAGGGTCGTGACCGAAAGAACGAGATCCCGGATACAAGCAGCCGAAATGAGTTTTCTCCGCAGGGTGTCCGGGCTCTCCCTTAGAGATAAGGTGAGAAGCTCGGTCATCTGGGAGGGGCTCAGAGTCGAGCCGCTTCTCCTCCACGTCGAAAGGAGCCAGATGAGGTGGCTCGGGCATCTGATTAGGATGCCTCCTGAAAGCCTCCCTGGTGAGGTGTTCCAGGCATGTCCCACCGGGAGGAGACCCCGGGGATGACCCAGGACACGCTGGAGAGACTATGTCACCCAGCTGGCCTGGGAACGCCTCAGCATCTCCTGGGGAGACCTGGAAGAAGTGGCTAGGGAGAGGGAAGTCTGGGCTTCCCTGCTAAAGCTGCTGCCCCCGCGACCCGACCCTGGATAAGTGGTAGAAGATGGATGGATGGATGGATGGATGGAAGGGTCATGGGAGCAGCAGCTTAAGCAAGGAACCCCAGACTTCCCTCTCCACACCCACATTGTCCAGCACCTCCTGGGGGATCCCAAGGTGTTCCCAAGCCTGCTGGAGGTCATAGTCACAACAGTGAGTTCTGGTTCATCCTCAGGGCCTCCTCCAAGTGGGAGATTCTCTGAACACCTTACCAGCGAGGCGTCCAGGTGTTGTCCTGACAATATGCCCAAGCCACCTCATCTGGCTCCCTTCAATGGTGAGGAGCAGTTGTTCGACTCTAAGCCCATCCTGGACGACCAAGTTTCTCACCTTATCTCAGCAAAACGATGGAGTCCCCAGAAAGACCACTCTCCAAGCATTCCTTTCAAGGACTCAAAAAGGGTAGGTACTCTGAACCGCTGTCTTTTGCAAAAGCATAAACAACAGACAAGACCCGTACCCTGCTCCAAAGGTGGAGGGAGAGGCTACCTTCTCCTCCACCGGAGTGAACCCCAATGTACAGGCGCTAGGGTGGGAGGGAGCCAATTTCTGTAGCTCGGTATTTGATCGCCTTTGGCTGCCGCCCAGTTCACGATCCCCCCAACCCCTTTGCCCCCTCCCATAGGTGGTGAGCACATGGGAAGGCGGAGCCCCGTTGTCCTTTCAGGCTGAGCTCAGATGGGCCCCATGGGTGCAGGCCCGCCGGCCACCAGACGCTCTCCTTCAAGCCTCACCACCGGGCCTGGCTCCAGAGGGAGGCCCCAGTAACCCGCATCCAAACAAGGGAAAACTGGATCTACTTTTCTTATTCATCTTGATCTGGTCCCTCACCTTGGACCTGTTTGCCATGGGTGACCCTGCCAGGGGTATAAAGTCCCAGGCAACTTAGCTCCTAGGATCAGTGGGACAGACATACCCTTCCACCATAAGGTGGCAGTTCATGAAGGGGACTATTATTATTCAAGAATTCTAAAGAAATTGTTAGAAACCATGGTATCGGAGTATGTTGATTACTGGTGTATGTAAAACTCACTGAGCATCTCTCTGTGTTCTTTCAGTTTCTCAGGCTGAGCTTTCACTCTAGTGTCAGACACTGTCAGTTTCTCATTCAGCTCTTTGCACTGTGCCCGCAGACAAACAGTTTTATCAACAATCACTGAGGACACAGATGTAGACTGTTGTTGATTGCCTGACAAATCTCGATCTCCATCCTGTTCGAAAACAAACACAGAACAAGCACAATTAAGCAAGATGGCCCCTTGTCAATTGCATTTTCTTTAAAATGGCCTCTTATTCACTGTGGTGACACTATTGCACATTTTTTAAGCGAATGGAAACTAGTGTGTAACTTTTTGGACATTTGAAATTACACATTCCTCAAGCAAAGAGCACACCAGAAGAGGGGTTCGCGCTGCTGCTCAATGGTTCCAGACTGCCCCTAAATGGTGGCATTTTGCTGCTAAAATTTGGATGTTTTTCATCTACTTGTAAATTTGCAGATTATTACTATTATCACTCCTGACGGCATGGTGGTCAACTGGTTATCACATCGTCCTCACAGTGCAGAGGTCTGGGGTTCGACTCCGCCCCCAACCTTCCTGTGTGGAGTTGGCATGTTTTCTCCGTGCCTGCGTGGGTTTTCTCCGGGTACTCTGGTTTCCTCCCACAGTCCAAAAACATGCTTTGTAGGTTAATTGATCACTCTAGATTGCCCTTTGGTGTGATTAATTGTTGGTGTTAAAGGTTGTTTATCTCTGTCTGCCCTGCGAGTGACTGGCAACCAGTTCAGGGTGTACCCCGACTTCTGCCCGAAGACAGCTAGGATAGGCTCCAGCGCGCCCCCCAACCCTTGTGAGGGTAAGTGTTTCAGATAATGGATGCATGTATGATTACTTATATTATTATTGTTATTAAATATATTTTTGTTGCTGACTTCTGATCCACACTTCAGTCCATTTATCAGAAAATAGTGAAAATGAATGGAAATGTAGGTTGATTTACCATTTACCCCCACAAATTACTGTACTTTTGCCCCTAAAATTTCAAACTAGAGCCCTGTGCTGCACTCTACTAGGTTTAAAACTTAGTCGACTTGTCCTATCTTGTGTGATGTGTTTGCATTCGTTTTAAAAGTTTCACAATCCCAAGCTACACAACTGACAAGTTGGGTTTTTTTCCTCAGTGTGTACTGCAATGATTTGTTAATTTATCCATCTATTATCCAATCCGCGAGCGGCCCGGTAGTCGAGTGGTTAGCACGTCGACTTCACAGTGCAGGGGTAACCGGGTTCAATTCCAGCTCTGGCCTTCCTGTGTGGAGTTTGCATGTTCTTTCTGTGCTTGCGTGGGTTTTCTCCGGGTCCTCTTGTTTCCTCACACATTCCAAAAACATGCATGGGAGGCTGATTGAACACTCCAAACTGTCCCTAGGTGTGAGTGTGAGCGTGAATGGTTGTTTGTTTTGTGTGCCCTGCAATTGGCTAGCAACCGGTTCAGGGTGTCCCCCGCCTACTGCCCGGAGACAGCTGAGATAGGCTCCAGCACCCCCCGCGACCCTAGTGAGGATAAAGCGGTTCGGAAAATGAATGAATGAATGAATGAATATCCAAACCGCTTATCCTCATGAGTGTTGCGGGCATGCTGGAGCTATCCCAGCTGTCTTTGGGCAGGAGGCGGAGTTCACCTTGAACTGGTTGCCAGCCAATCGCAGCATTTATTGATTGATTGATTGATTGTAATGTGATCGCAACACAACATGTTTTGCTCACAAAAGCCAAACAATGGGCCCACACATATAACACACACTCTGGATACTGACACGGTTATAGTCGCATACCTTTGATGAGTTGGTGACTTGATAAAGGCCATCAGACCTATTGACTTCTGTCATCTTTTCTTCATCATCGGTTTGGAATTTAATGGTTGAATGTTTACCCTCATACAGAGAGTGTTGTTCATCCCAAGCGTCCCAAAACTCAAAGCCGTCCTCTCCTTCTTCCATGGTGACATCTATCTCCTCTTCGTCCTTGTCATCCAACAGTCTCCCCTCATCATTCTGTCTACTGTCATGCTGCCACATCTCAGTTGGTGGATGGTTTAAATCTTTATTTTCAACATAAAGGGTCACCAAGGCTTTCCTTGAAAACAGATAGATACAGTAAACACAATAATTAGCCTCAAGTCTCCCCAAAACACTAAATTCACCAAAAACACCTTTTTATGTAATGTTTAGTTTCAAAATACAGAATATAGAAACAATAATCAGGCTTCCCAATGCATGCTTTATATAGATACAGTAAGTGTCAGTGAAGTTTTTTATACCTGATCTGTGACAGTGAAGAGAAGCCCATCTTGTTCAAATGATCCTTTAACTCTCCCAGCTCTTTTTCCATCACTCGTTTCTGCTCCACCAGTTGTTTGACCTCTGTCAGGCTTTGTGTGGCACTCCAGTTGTTGTGGAGTGCAACTTTGAGTCGACCCTGAGAAGCCTGACCACAAAGATTCTAATTTATCTCGACAGATTCATATCATTGTTATCACTCAAATTGGAAGAATGATTACTCAGATGAAAAAAGAAACAGGTTTTCACAAGTATATTTTGACTGTCTAAGAAATTGAATGAATATTTCAAATGTGTTTCACAGAATCAAGAGTGTATTTGTGGATACCTTGGTGTTGACCAGCGGCTGAAACATTAGTTTAGACTTCTCTTTATGAAGACTCCCACAGCCCTTAGTATTTGGATCCTCATCAGCATCACCTTTACCCTTTGAACTGAGTTGTACTGGAAGCAGAAAGTTTACAAGCATGATGGCTCAAAAAAATAAATAAATCAGAAAACAATAGATGAAATGAAACCCTGATGCTCCTCCAAGCTGACTTATGTTGACAGCCTGTCTCATTATCATTCAGCCCATATTCTAGTTCAGTTGATATAGTTCATATCATTGATTATATGACTGTTTTATGTTCATTTGCACTGTATTTGCTGTACACATAGTATCACTAGATTATTGCACTGTAATGAAGTAGATGGAAATGGAAACATTTTGTTGTTGCACAATGCCATTGTTTTCAGGGATCTTGTGTGATAAAATGACACTTTGCTATAAAAATAGTATAAAACTCTTTTACATTTCCTAAACAACATAATCCATTAACCAAGACAGAAATATCTAATATTCGTTCAAAAATACGTCATTAACCCACTTTTAAATAGCCGGGG
>NW_017805700.1:562164-580826 GCF_001891065.2 Hippocampus comes | reverse complement strand
TATCCATATCACCCGCAGAAAGGTGGGGGGGGGGGGGGGGGGGGGAATTATAATTATGTTGCTGTTTAGGGAGCAGTTTATTTTAATATCTTCTTTGAGACTGAAATCACATCCCTTATAAACACCACTAAATTGTGTGCAGTAAACCAAAAAAGACCGATCATTAGTGTGCAAGTGAAGCACAAGACAGGCGAAGACCAGGGGTAGTGCAATCCGATCCACGGTATCGGCATCGAGTTCAATGCATGCCAAAATGACTGGATTAGTATCTTTCCATCCATTATCCACCATTTATCCGAGGTTGGTCACGGAGCCAGGGGCTTCAACAGAAAAGCCCCAAAATCCCTCTATCCAGCCACTTCTTCCAACTCTCCTGGAGGGATCCCAAGGTGTTCTCAGTCGAGCTGGGAGACATTGTCTCTCCAGGGTATCCTAGGTCGTCCCTGGGGCCTCCTGCCGATGGGACATGCCCGTAACACCTCACCGGGAGACGTCCACGAGGCATCAATGTGGAGGAGCAACAGCTCAACTCGGAGTCCTTCCCGGATGACTAAGCTTCTCACCCTATCTCTAAGGGAGAGTACTGACACCCTGTAGAGAAAACTTATTTTGGCCGCTTGTCTCCGGGATGTTTCAGTCACGACCACATCTCGTGACCATAGGTGAGGAAAGGAATATAGCTAAACAGGTAAATCGAGAGCTTCGCCTTTTGGGTCAATTCCTTCAACACAATACACAGTCCGCAACAGAGCAGACGCTGCATTAATTAATGTGCCTGTCAATGTCACGCTCCCTTTTGTCCTCGTGAACTCGTGAACAAGACCCCAAGGTATTCGAAATTCCCCACTTGGGGCAGGATCTCATCCCCGACCTGGAGAGGGCACTTCACCCTTTTCGGATTGAGGACCAATGTCCTCAGCTTCCCCTGGGATGTGGGTAAAGTTCTGCCAAAGTTGGGAATTGAAACGCTGACAGGGGATTCTACCAAACGTTCCGAGCACACCATCACAATAGATATGGGTCTAGTGGGCATGTTCCCCTAACAACCGAGTCAACACACTACACCAGGTGTTGATCAGTTGACAGCTCCACCCGTCGCTTTACCCGATTGTCCAAAACAAGCGACCCCAAATTAAATGACATGATTACAAAGTCATTCATTGACCTGCGGTCGAGGGTGTCCTGTTTACAAATGCACATATGTACACCCTAATGTTTGAACACGGACAATCCGTGAAGAGCACAGAAATCAAGTAACAAAACACCACCCTGGTTCAGAATGTGGGGGATGGGGCTGTTCCTCCCAATTATGCCCTTCCAGGTCTCACTGGCATTGCCACCACGTGTGTTTAGGTTCCCAACTAGAACAATGGAGTCCCAAGGGGGAGAGCTCTCCAACACACCCTCCAAGTCTTCAAAAAGGGTGGGTACTCTGACCTGCTGTTTGGTGCATTGGCACAAACAACACTCAGGACCCATCCCCCCATGCAAAAGCGGAGAGAGGCTACCCTCTCATTGACCAGGGTGAACACCATCGTACACCCGCCAAGCCAGGGGAAAATAAGTATGCCCATACCTGTTTGAAATCTCTCACCTAGGGCAACTCCAGAGTGGAAGGGTGTCCGACCTCTCTCAAGAAGACTGGTACCAGAGCTAAAGCTGTGTGTGGAGGCAAGCCCGACTACATCCAGTTGCAACTTGACTGCCTCACACACCAGCTCGGGCTCCTTCAAATTGTTTTTATTACAACCAGTCTAATCCAATCTATCAGCCAAAACTCACCACAGGCTCGCAAGCATCTAAGTTTTCCTCATACCGGAATTAGTATTTTTGCTTCCGTGTCTAAGAATCATGTGAAATGTAGTCCAACTAACATATTGCTAGAGTCAGATAAACACAAGCTGAGCGTTTCTGGCTCGCATTTACCAACTTACAACAATGTTACAACCTGCGCAAGGTTGACGACACAACCAGCTTCCAATGACAGCTCAGAGCCAACCCAGCCAAGACACGGGCTGTGGTTGAATGGCCTTGACCCAACACTAAAAAACAGTTACAATAATTTTTAGGGTTTACAAATTTCTATAGAAGATTTATCCTTAATTATAGTGAAAAGGTAACGCCTCTGATCAAGTTGAACTCGAGTAAGACCACATTCACCTGGACTCCTAGCGCAGGGATGGCATTTACCGAACTTAAGACCTTATTTACTAATCTACCAGTGTTGACCCATCTCAACCCCAATCTTCCTTTTGTGGTCGAGGTTTCAGGAGTGGGGGCAGTCCTGTCACAGCAATTTCCAGTCAACTAGAGACTCCACCCCTGTGCCTTCTTCTCTTGTCGACTAAGTCCACTACGACGTGGTAAACTGTGAACTACTAGCTTTTGTACTGGCACTCCAAGAGTGGCGACACTGGCTGGAAGGAGCCAAGAAACAATTCACAATATACACTGATCACAAGAATCTATGCTAAATCTCCTCTGTCATTAGGTTGAACTCCTGACAAGCACAGTGGGATCTGCTCTTTGCATGAATCGACTTTGTCTAAACCTTTCACAAAGATTCTAAGAAACAGAAACCAGATGCTCTCTCCAGACTCCATGATGCTGCAGCAGACACTAACAAGACTGAGCCCATTCTACCTGATCACCACATTGTGGGAGCGCTGCGATTGGAGATTGAAAAGATCATTATTGAGGCCTTGGAAATTTAGAAAATAGACAATTATTTGTGCCTGTGGCAGTACGCCCAGAGGTATTACTGTGGGGCCACACTTCCAAGATTGCCTGTCATCCTGGTATTAACCGCACCCACACTGTCATTACTGTACGCAGCGATTTTGGTGGCCAGACTTTAAGAAAGACGATACAAACTTCATTGGGGCCTGCAAACCCTGTGCCTGTGGGAAATCCTCCCGTCAACCTCCTGCTGGTCTACTGTGGCCATTAACGATCCCGTCTCATCCCTGGTCACACATCGCATTGGACTTCATAAGTATGTCAGAAGGGAATACAGTCATACTTATTGTGGTCAACCAGTTCTCTAAAATGGCCCACTTCGTGGCTCTTTCCAAGCTCCCGTCGGCACTAGAAACTGCTCAACTGCTCATCAGGCACATGTTCCGCTTCCGTGGTATTTCTGTGGATTTGGTCTCCGACTGAGGTCCACAGTTTGTATCCCAGGTCTGGAAGAAGTTCTGTAGGACACTGGGAGCAGCTATTTTCATTATTTATTTCCTTGCCTTCTGCAAGAGCTTTTTGTTTGTTACGTTTTTCCTGGCTTTTTTTGACCAGCGATCTAATTTGTAGTTTGTCGTTTTTTTTCTGTAATAACGTTCTTTGAATAAGATTGTTTTGTCTCAGTCAACATTTGTGGGATCTGCATCCGTTCCGGATTACTCCAGAACATTACAGGCATAAGAGCAGCATAAAAAAAAGGCAAAAAAGCAACAAACATTAAAAACATACATAAAGTGCTGCAGTTAAAATACAGTATACCAGCTTCTGTCCAGTAAAGCGCTTTGTGCATTCAGTTAGTTAGTGACAGTTGGGACAGGGAGGGGTAAAAGTTGTCCTCCTCCGCTGTGTTCTACAATGCAGATGTAGCAGCCTGCGACCTGATGGAAACCACATTGAATGTAGTGTTTGTGAGGAGGTCATGCAAGATTCCGTGAGCGGAGTGGAAGGTTTGATGCCTGCACAAGCAGATAGAACTCTAGGACGGTTCCAATATTTTTTCATTGACTTTAGAGGCACTAAGTAGGTGAGTGATAGTGTATCTAATAATGTTGCACCAAATGGTCTGTAAAATACAGTAGACAGGACCTCTGTGTGATTGATTTCCTCCTTCCTTTAGGGGACCAGAAGAGTTGTTGGAGGCTTCACGTGGTGTTTTTAGATGTCGGTATCGAGCATACAACATCCAAATATTATTGACAACTTTTACAGGGACAAAATAAATCAGGTTGGTCATAGATTGGTGTTGGCTGATGCTAGAAGCAGCAACATTGGTGTCGGATATGAAAAAGTACTACATCTACCTCTTTGTCTTCCAGTGATGGTGCAGGAAACATTGAAATGTGAAAATGAGTTTCAAATTCAGAATATTTAATCTGATGTTTCCAATGTGTTTCAATTTGTGAATCCCCAAAATCTCCTGCTGGATTGTTTTTATTTATTTATTTATTTATTTTAGTATAGCTTTCCTTTGTCAGACACAAGGCGGTGAAGGGACATATGGAACAGTGCTCATCTGGGGTAACTAACTATATGTCTTAAAACAGGCTTTAGTGTCCTTATGTGTTCAGTGCTTTAAATGTGCATTAGCATCTAACAGTACAAAGAAGTTTAGTGAACTAATCATTTCTATTTTAATGTCCAACAGATAATTCTGAGTTTTAGATAAGCAATTATCACTGATGTATGGTGATGTAGGAATGACTGAAAAGCAAAAACGTAGGGACATGTGTTTCAATATTTTTTTTATTTCAGCAATTTGCAATTTACATTAATTTGCTCAAAGATAACAGATAAATCCAAATAACAGCACAAAGGAGTATGTCTCACTGTGCTCCATTAGTTATTGGCCATATCCACATTCATTTAACCAAGCTAAAACACCATAATAACTCAAACAGCTGTAAACTGAATATTTTGTTCAGTTATCTCATGGGTCTTCAATCCTTTCCCTCGCGGGATGCTGTCCTGCCTGTTTTCCATCTCCTGCTGCAACACACCTCATTCAAATGATGAGATAATCAGCAAGGTCTGCAAAAGCTGGATAACCTGATCATTTGAATCAGGTGCGTTGCTGCAGGGAGAGATGGAAAACAGGTAGGGCAGTTGCCCTTGAGGGACAGTGGCCCATGAAGAACAGTGTGAAAGACCCTTGAGTTATCGGAATACAAAATTTCACATCAAAGCTCACCCACCCTACACACAAGTACAAACCCAATTCCAATGTAGTTGGGGTGTTGTGTGAACAACAGGCCCCAAATCCAACATCGAATGCAAATGACCTTCAATCCCTCAGGTGGCATTGCATCAAAAACCAACATCAATGTTGAAAGGATATGGGCTCAGGAACACTTCAGAACACTAATGTCAGTAAATAAAGTTTGCCGCCACATCCGTAAGTGCAACTCTACAATTCAAGCAAAAGCCATTTATCAACAACACACCGAAACACCACTGGCTTCTCTGTGCCCAAGCTCATCAAAGATGGTCGGATACAAAGTAGAAAAGTGTTCACTGGTCTGATGAGTTCACATTTTTAATTGCTTTTGGATATTGTTATGTCATGTTCTCAGGGCCAAAGAGGAAAAGAACGGTCCAGACTGTTATGGACGCAGAGTTGAAAAGGCAACATCATTGATGGTATGGGATTGTGTTTGTGCCAATGGCATGGGTAACTTTCACATCTGTGAAGGCACCATTAAAGGTGAAATGTCCATACAGGTTTCTGCAACAAATGCCGCGTACATGACACAAATGGTCACCGTGCGTAGAATTCCACACACATCATCTCTCGTGCTTGGTCCGTTTTGTTAGTGTGAATGAACTTTTATGCTAATTAACGTCCTTCCGAATTCACTTTAAACGAACATACCGTCCGAGGTACATGGTCTTCTTAAGTCACTATTTTGATGACCTAGACAAAAACGTTTTTTTGTCACGTATTCATTGTAACAACACTGTCGCCTCCCCCAATTTGATCTTGCACCACACGCTCCAGCCATGACCAGCCGCAACTCTTTACAGCAATTTTAGTATATTTATAGATGACGGTAAGACTTGGTGTACGAACAAATACAGCTACGTTTTAAGCATTGTCGCCAGTTATGCCACAGACAGGGAGGAGATGTTTTCACTGCTGATTGATTGTCTAATGTTTTGAGCAAATGCCATCCATTCATTGTCTGCTGGACCAATAACAGTGACATGTATGACATGTATAAGTCCGTGGTCGTGCATAAATCCACTGTGAATATATCGAGAGATTGGCGGTCCGGAAGAACACGCTGGACATTTATTCACATTATCCATGTCTTCACAAACCCGTATATCTAGTCATGCAGGTGAGACTGACAACACCAAGTGGACAACAATGATACATGCAACTCATAAACGGAAAGGAACAATGCAGTGGGGCTCAGATTTTCTTACACCAAGTACCACCTTTCTTCATGTACCATAATCATGACGAAAAATATAATACAGTGTGGACAAGACCTAAGTGTTCATTCAAAAAAGATACAAAGCTTTCGTTCCTAAAACAGTTATGTAAGATTCAATACATTAATGTGTTTGAGCAGTGATTCTATCGTAGGGAGCCCCTAAGGTGGCATGGAAGAAGAAAAATTATGCGCTCCCTCGCAATCATTGCGAAATAAAGCAAAGGCTTTTTTTGTGAAGGAACAATTTATTTTAATGGGCTTTCGGGTCATCTAACCTATTTTATCTTATTTTAAAAATGAATCTAAAACTAATCTTTCCAAGTCCTCCGACATGACTATTCGTCTTCCATGTACTGCTGTGCGTGAAAAGGATGTGCATTGGAGGGTACAGTCGCCACACTGACCCGGAAGTAAATACTTGCTCATACAAAAAAATGCCTTCCTACGCAAATATTTGCGTTCCTCGCAGCAATGATTACAATTGAATCAGAGGCGATTGCTCTAAGACTACGTACAAGGGAAGCTCAGCTTCCCCTAAAATGTCAAAAAATAAGTGATCAAATATATGTGTGTACATACAATTGTGTGTACATGTCATTGACTAAATATGCGCTACAACGCGCTCAACTTTTGTTCCGAATCAACTTCTTATTACTGGTTACGACGTGACTCTCTTCTCATTCATTCCTGGAGATTCACTGTGCTTTAAACTGTGTGGATGCTGGGCGTCTAGAGATTTCAGTGTAGGTTGTCCCAATGCATTGAAACGAGACGAGTCATTGGATAAATGCTGGTTATGTCCCGCCCATAGGACGCTCAGCGTCTTTGGGAGTCTATGGACAGTGGGTGTTTATGGGCTGCCCCGTACACTCAGCTTTTCTGCATGATGATTGGATGATCTGTCTGAGCCTGAATCTCTTTTTGATTGACAGCGAAATGAGCCAATCACCGATCTTTTGGTGTAGGCATTCGTGGGAGCATTTTTCAATTCTCATTCTGTTCTCAGTTGAACTGGAGACTTCTAATAATCTTAGCGACACTCTCTTTGTTGAAAACGACTAGCGACACAATCTTTTATTTCTGGTGGGTTTTATTGTACACAGATCATTTTCTTGAAAAGGAACGGAGAGTAGAATTCACGTATAAATAAACGAACACATTTTATGATGTAGGCCGAAATTGAGCTTCCCCTCCTTGACAGACCAGCATCCGCCACTGAAATGAATGAATTTTTGTTTTTCTTTTTTCTGGGGATAGAATGCATTGTTGTTTTTCCTTCCTCGTCACTTTAGGAGGTCTGTACTACTGCATACTACTAGATCGAGTCTGAGAATACCAATTCATTTTAGGACATTTTTTAAAAACTTGATGTAATTTTTTTTTTTTTTGCCCCAATAGTAAAACACATGACTAACTGCCAATCAGACAATGTTTGGGTTTAGTTCATAACATATTTTTGTGAGAAAACATAACTCAATTTTAATGAAAAAGAAAAACCACTATTGGGCAGACTTGAACTTAATTTGAACTTCAGACAGGCTATCATTGAATTCAAAACATCTTGGGAAATGACCAAACCTGGAAAACAGGTGAGCCATGATTGGTCATTACCTGATAGCAAGTGGCAAAACGACTGCCCCCTAAGCTGGATAAAAACGTGTGGATTTTGCTGCTTAATTCCTATTACACACATGCAATATTAACCGGAATACCATGGTTAGACAAGTGGGGGCAAACAGAACACATGATAAAAAACATGGTAAAGAACATGTTTGACTTGACTTCCCCTTTAATTTGTATGTGTGTCCCCCTCCCCCAATTTGATACATTTTTTTTGTCAGATGTAATGATTTTAAGTATCACTTGAAAACTTGAACAATTGTACAGTTGAATAATTTCGATGAAGAAGTTTCAGTTAGGAAAAGCAATGCATCTGTGAATACTAAGAGAAAGACACCACAATAGCCACAGCAATCCATGCGGGTAAATTACACTCACTCAACTGTATTTTCAGAGCACTTTAAAACAACCATCACTGTATACAAAGTGCTGTACATGGAGCAAATATCATATACACAACAACAAACAAAATAAATTAATAAGACAGTAGAAAGCGCAAAAAACCCCAGTAAAACTAAAAATCAAGTCTGAGTCATGCTGACTCAACGCCAAAAAATAGAAATTAGTTTTGAGACATGTTTTAAAAATAGGCAGTGAGGGGGCTTGCCGAATGTTCAGTGGAAGGTCATTCCAAAGAGAGGGACCAGCAATGGAAAAGGCTCGGTCCCCTCTGAGCCTCTGCTTAGTTCTTGATACGTGTAATAATGCCTGGACCGCAGACCTGAGGCACCGCGCAGGAGTATAGGGGTGGAGGAGCTCAGAGAGGTAACGTAGGGCGAGGCCATTCAAAGATTTGAAAATGTTGTTTTTCCAGTCAGTGTTTGGTGAAATGTAGCGAAAGGAGTAATACCTGTATACTGAGACCAATGTAAAGCAGTGACTAATAGTGCTTTGATTTAAAGTCAGGCGAGTTCCCCAAATTCTTGCTGTGAAAACAATGTTAATAACCACTCAAGTTGTTGCTCATTGTTAGTAAATAACAGGAAAAAAAAAGTTTCATTAGTGAAATTAGTACAAAGATCCACCACCATCAAAGCTGCCAGCTGCTGGTGTAGTTGCCGCTACAAAACCAGTCCCATGCTCTGATGCCCACCTCCAAACTCGAGCTGTCTGCTGCTGGGGCTTTCCCTCTGCACTTGAGTCTCCTCAGAAAGATTTTCCACAAGTGGGAGGTCAGAAGGAGGATCTACAATTTCCTTTTGGAGGTCCTGGAATCAACCCAAATGAAGACAAAACATATGTCACATCAGAGACAAACCTCTCTCTCTCTCTCTCTCTCTCTCTCTCTCTCTCTCTCTCTCTCTCTCTCCAGTAATTCACCCATTTAGATGGTTCATATTTGTTTCGTGGAACCATGATGTGACGTATCCATGAAATGAGGAGCTTGAGGAGCGTCGGCTCACGTCCTCAAAATATTTCAACATCTCCCCTCCTTGCTCTACTTGAGCCCCGACATGTGGGACCATATTTACTTTTGTAAACGCTGCATCACGTGACGTGTTTTGTGCACATGCGTGTCACTTCACGGATGCATTCCGTTCACGTTAGACGTCACATTTGTTTCTATAAACCGAACGACATAAAAATATTTGATTTAAAGCCTAGAATAGCTTGTGGGTCCTTTCTGTCCAAGACGTGATAGCAGCGAATGTGCGCAGACACATGCTCCTTCTTGGCTCCTGGGAGCGAAGCCGTGATTGAGCGTCTCAGATGTTCTTTTTATTGGAATATATATTTTTTCTTTGGGGGGGACGTCACTTGAGCTGCTGTCCTGCCGTCTGTCACAAGACCCTAATACAGGATCGCAGGAGCTGCAATTGGAACTAATCGATCTTCAGTTCAAGTTTGGTTAAAGTCCTTTATACTGAATGACTATTATGCTTCACTTCACGAAGCCATATTTTCAAACCTCTGAAGGATGGCATGGAAGATGCTGATGTTGTTTGGCTCAACCTACGTGTGTGAGCAGACATTCAGCCTCATGAACATCAACAAAGGACCGTCACAAATCCAACAAGATCAACACTTCAGAACTGTCTGCTGGCGCCATAAGAAAGGCAGGGGGAACTAGTTTTCTGTCTCCCCACACATCCCAACTTTTATGATCACACTAGATCACACTGGATTTTGTCTATTTTTTGTAACTGTTGTACATGGTGCGAGACTGTCCGCCTCTCATTTACATATTGCCTCTACCTATCGCTTGTGTCTGTATTAGTTTAAGCGCGCTCTGATGCCTAAAAGATACAGAGGCCTGAATCAATTCAAAGTGAGTTGTGATGCTGAGCGTTTCACACCAGGCATGACTAATGACTACATATACATAAAAGTTTAGGTTTTCATGGTTTGAATACAGTATTTATGCCTGGAGACTGGCTGACAAGTAGAGTTGTGGTACAGTGAAACTCCTCTATAACGAAACCTACACGGGCGAAAATACCCCCTAATGTGAAAAAAATCTTCATGCATTAAAATTAACACCATTCTCATTCTACTGCCCCCCATACGATGAAAACCCCCCTGTTGCGTTATACGAAATCATTTTCTCTGCTCCAGCCTCGCAAAGACATTCACTACAACGAAGTCTAATCCAACAGCGACCTCCACTGCTTCGTTCGGAAACGGCAACAGCAACCACCACACTGGTTTACATAGTGAACAATGTTTATTTCGGTCACAGCTGCGATTTTCCTGAACGCAACATACTCATAGCTGCTCTGCCATTGGCTTACCGAGCATCATCCTGGCCTCCGATTGGCCAAGAGCGACCTCACTGTCTATGTGTGTAGATACTGAAGCTCGATCCGTAGAAGATAGAGTGGAATGCATCCGATTAGCTGCTCAGAGTAAATTGCTTATGGCTCGACGGACATCCAAATAAACGAACGTTTCCTCGAATGCTTTACTTGTTATCATGCTAAAACCCTTATGCTAACTGGAGCACTAAAGAGAGAGAAGCGCTCCAGTTAGCGTAAGGTTTTTAGCCTTCGAGAACTAACGATGGCCATCGAGGACTACGAAGCGTCCGTGGCTGGCTTAAAAGTTTATTGCATGACATCAGCTGAGCAACGCTGTCTTGGGTGGCGATCGAGGGGAGGTCGAGTTAGAGACAGTGAGATGGTGGAAAGAAAAGCCACCGGGTCCACGAAGCATTTGTTATTGTTAGAATTGTTAGATTCAGACGAGCATGGACGTTGCATTGCTAAAATGGCTACAAAACGGACCTTTTGATGTCAAGCAGCTAAGACAAGAAGAGCTCTGATGCTGGAAGAGAGGGTAGAAGTGATCAAAATGAGAGACGGAGCAAGCAAAATAAAAGACATTATCCAAGAAATTGATGTAAGTGAAACTGAATGCTTATCGTAAATTTTGCAATTTCTTTCCCTTTTTTTCTTTCTACACTGACAATATGAAGTGTCAAATAAGCGTGTGCTCATACTTAAAGTATACTTTAAGTGCATAAGTATGATACTTATGCACTATCGGAATAAAAATAGAATACACACACGTTTGTGTGTGTGTGGACACATACGTTTGTGTGTGTGTGTGTGTGTGTGTGTGTGTGTGTGTGCTTACATCTGAGATCAAATTTGCTACAGTGAAAAACCCCGTGTTGTGAAAAATTTCTTGCTGCAAACATGATTTCGTTGTAGAGGAGTTTCACTGTACAGTGACCTGAAGATGTTGATGTACTTGAGGGGTACACATATAGCTGGACGATCTGCCACGGGGATTCCCAGTGGATGCTGTGAAAGGCTTTCTTGAAATCAATATAGTTGATCATAAGTGGTAGCTGAAGTTCTTGGTACTGCTCTACAATGTTTCTAAGGGTAAAGATCTGTTCCGAGTAAGACCTTCCCTTCCTGAAGCCAGCTTGCTCTTCCCTCAAGATGTTATCCACCTCGTCTTTAAAGCGATGGAGCAGAATACTGCAGAATACCTTGCCGGGGATTGACAGCAGTGTGATGCCCCGCCAGTTATTGCAGTCTGCGAGGTTTCCCTTCTTAGGCAGCGTGACAATGACCCCATGTCTCCAGTCGGCAGGAAGCTCTTCAGTATGCCAAATCAGGTTGAACAGGTAGGTAAGGCTCTCCAGAACGGCGTCTTGGCCATGCTTCAACAACTCGGCAGCTACCTCATCGAATCCCGGTACCTCGTTGTTCTTAAGGCTCTTGATTGCTCTGGCAACCTCAGTCTCGGATATCTCTCCCAATATAATGTTTAGAGTTGGAGCTGGTGTATCGTGATCGAAATTGAAGAGCAAGGGAGGCATTGGTTGGTTGAGGACCTCGCTGACGTGTTCCGCCCATCTTGCTTCTTGCTCCTCGTCACTTAGGAGTGTCCTGCCATCCTTGCTCCTGATTGGCACGCTAGAGCTGCTCCTGGAGCTGGTTAGCTCCCGCACAATCTTGTATAGGGTCATAGTGTTGTTCTTCTGTGCTGTCTCCTGTGCTTCTCTTGCTTTCTCCTCTAGCCACTGTCTTTTGTCCTTCCTGCAACTCTACTTCACTGCCCTGTCCAAACGCCTGTACTCTTCGTCGTCCATCCTCCAGCTCCGGAGCCTCCTCTTTTGTTCTCTTTTTATCTTGGCCACCGTCTTTTTATCAATCAACTTCCAGGTGCTGTCTGTTATGCATCTTTCTTTGTTGGTAGCCCTCTTTCTGCCTATAACTGCTTCTGCAGTTTCAGCGATGGCATGAGAGAACATACCCCACTGCTCCTCAATGTTTGCAAGGTGTTGTGGTACTTTGAGCTTCTTACTCAACTCGTCACAGAAGCTTTCTGAGATGTTGTTATTCTTCAGCTTGTCCACTGCGTAAGGTCTCTTGGGCAGCACCTTCTTCACCTTCAGCTTGATTTTACCCACCACAAGGAAATGGTCTGAACCCACATCTGCACCTCTGTGGGAGCAAATGTCTAGCAATGACGAGCGCCACCTTGTGTTGACGTAGATGTAGTCCAGCTCGTTTCGGGTCCTGCCACCAGGTCGAACCCAGGTCAACTTGTGCATCCGCTTGTGCTCAAAAAAGTTGTTGTCAATGCTGAGGCCGTTGGTACTGGTTAGCATCAACAGTCTCGCCCCGTTGTCGTTCGTGGAACTTGCAGACCCATGTGGTGCAACTGTGGCATTAAGGCCTCTTCTGTCACAATCTAGTTTTGCGTTGAAGTCTCCAATCAGCATCTTGATGTCATAACTGGGGATCTCTTCAAACACGGTCTGGAGCTGGTTGTAGACGGTGTCATTATCTTCCTCTGAGGCAACTTTGGTTGGGCAGAGACTTGCACAATGGTTACTTTGGCATATAGAGCCTTGCTGTGATGATCCGTTCATTCACTGGCTTCCATCCAACCAATGCTTGTGCCGCACCGCTGGAGAGGATGATGCCGATTCCATGGGAATGGTGGTCTTGCTTCCCAGAGTACAGAAAAGTTGCTCCGTCAACCATGAGGCGCCCCTGCCCCGTCCACCTCATTTCACAAACGCCTAAGATGTCCAGCCGATAGTCCCTCATATTCGTCAGCACCTGGTCCATGCGACCATACTGGAACAGTGTGCGCACATTCCAGGTGCCTACTCTGGTGTTGGCCTTGGTTACGAAGATCGGGGTCATCAGGTGTCGGGCTTCCTACTGGATTTCACCTGGCCCCTTCATAGATACATCCAAGGATGTGCCGTCTCTTCTTTCCCGTGATTTACCGGAATGGCTTCCTCTCGTCATTTCTATAACGGGTTTTTGTTTTACAGGGTGAGGTTGTTAACCTCACGCCCAAACCCCATCCTGGAGGACCAGTTGGATGCAGTTTAACGTCAGACGCAGGGACGGACGTCATACCCAGTACCTCCCTGGGAGGCACCAGGTATGTGCAATGAAAACAGAAAATAAAGCAGGATTCATTTATGTTTTACAGTTATATGATTAATTGCTTTTGACACAGTATTTACACATTGTGATATCCCTCCATCCCTCCATCCATTCTCTACCACATATTGAGTTATTCGTGAGGACAACAACTTTAGTAAGGAAGCCCAGACTTCCCTCTCCCCAGCCACTTGTTGGAGCACTGCGATGTGGTAACTTTTTCTCCACTTACCTTGATGATATCTGAATTAACATGGAAGATCCTTGTGGGCGAGTCAAGTCTGCTTGCATGTCTGCTCCTCGGCTCCTGATTCTCTTTTTCTCGCATCTCCCTCTCTCCCATCTCAATCTCCATAGCAATATTAGATCGTAATCTCGATCCAAAATCTGAGATGAGCTGTTTGCCGATGTCCTGGAGCCTTGCTGTCTGCTCAGCCATGAACTTACCAAATTGGTTTGCTGAATGCTGGAAATAGTGTTCCATTGTATTACAATCGTTAATTTTACCGTGAGTGGCACAAATAGGGTCCTCTGCAGTCCCTTTATATATTGGTCGCTTGTACTGATGGTTCTGAACAAATCCTTTACCTGCTCCTGATGTTGCTGGGCCTGTTGTGTCTGGTCAGCCAGCATCTGTTGGACGAGATGGTCTTTGAGCTGCAGTTGGGCGTTCAACTCCTCCAGAACTTCGCTTGGTCCAGAATGTAATTGCGTTAATAAGGAGGAACGCAAATCCTGCAGCACAAGAAAGAATAAATAAAGAATACCAGTGTCATTCACAAATTATTAGCGTGATAACACAAAATTGACATCTGGGTGGAAACTGCCTATTAGGGTCGATTTAGACCAGATGTAGTTTAAGTGATTTTGAATTTAATGAAGAATGTATTTCGAACAAAACTGTCTCATTTGTGAAAGACATGAAAGGTTCTTATTCTCTGGGTTGATATCAAGGGCTATGCTAATTTGTTTAAACATAGACATATTAAGCTTGAACATTTAATTAGCTTCACCTCCCCTCCAAAGGTTGCCTTTTTTTGTGTGAGTACCTGGACTTCTTGTGTTCGGGCCTGCAATGCCACCTGCAGCTGGTTGAGGATTGCATCTTTCTCTTTCTGTCTCTGTTGACTCTCTTGCTGTTGCTGTTGGATGCTCCCACAGGCATCACGCATCTGCTCCAGCTCCAGAGAACTATCACAGAGAAGCAACTCCAGACTCTGACACAAAAAAAAAAAGCATATTGGAAACATATTTTGAAGAAGGCCCTTTTCGTTTAATTGTATAATATTACCCTGATGGCTCCTTAATAACATGGTTGGATTAATTTGCAAAGAAATGACAAGGACCTCTCCTTTATTTCTGATTTCATGAAGTTCCAAAAGGCCGACTAAAACCTTGTAGAGGAGAAGCTTTTGTATTAAGAGAAGGCAAATTTAGTTTTTTAACTCTCGATTTCTACACGCATGACAAAAAAAAAAACAAACAAGTACAGTAAAGCGAAGGAAGGTGATTTCTTACTTTGATCGTCCCTTCGTTATTTGCCAGGACACAACGCTGTCTCTCGAGTTCGCTCTCCTTCTCTCGGAGAAGTTTGTGCAGCTGACGCATCTCTGCCATTTTCTCCTCGATACAGTGGAACTTGTCATCTACAGCTCGCTAGGGATTGGAAAAAAAAGTGACAAGCAAGCCAAGTCTGATGTGTGATGTAGGTTGGTCGGTTGCTATTTGGTTGAAATTAATGTTTTATTTCATTCTACCAAGAATAAAAACAATAATGGCCATTGCGGATTAGTCATTCTTGCCAGCATTGTTCATACAAAGTGAAAACAAAATCTTTAGTTTAATACTGGTTCATTTTATGCCAGTCTAAAGCTATTTGCAAGCAACTGTGGTCGTACAGCTTATTATACTATTAACGCTTTAATGCCTGACCCATCAAGGAATAGCCAGAAAAATCTGATTTTTGGGAACTGAGATGTTCATTAATTAATTTGAATTATAATGTTGTCTGTTGAATCACCTCCAGATCAACCCCGGGAAAACTAAGGAGTTGGTTGTGGATTTCTGCCGGAAACATTCCTCACCTGCACTGATGAACATCCAGGGTATGGACAAAGAGAGGGTGACCTCCTACAAGTACCTGGGTGTTCTTCTCAACAATAAACTAGACTGGTCTACCAACACAGACGCTCTAATCAGGAAGGGGCAGAGCCGGCTCTTCCTATTCAGAAAACTGAGGTCTTTTGGAGTTCAGGGTTCACTCCTTAAGACCGTCTATGACTCTGTGGTGGCTTCAGTCATTCATTATGGCATAGTCTGCTGGCCAGAGAAAGACTGGACCAACTGGTCAGGAGGGCCAGCTCTGTCCTGGGCTGATCCCTGGACACTCTGGAGGAGGTGGGCAACAGGAGGATGCTAGCTAAGCTAACAGCTATAATGGACAGGCCCTCCCACCCCCCTCCGTGCCATGCTGACAGCACTGGGCAGCTCCTTCAGCCAGAGACTGATACACCCGCGATGCAAGAAGGAGCCGCCGCTCATTCCTGCTGACTGCTGTCAGGCTATTGAATTAAGTACACCTCTGCATAACACTGTATCCTTATTAACGTATAAGAGAATAAAAAAAGAAATATGGACCAACTTACAACAAAGAATAGCTTCATTAACTGTAACAGAAAAGATTTAAAGTGCATCTGAAATTCAAAAGTAAAATTAAATCCTTAATTTAGCAATAAATATTTTTTCACGGACCATGTCAAACCATAGAATACTGAAAATTAAAATGACCTAAAATAAATAAATAACAATGCATTCAAAGTGATCACCAACATTAACTCAGGTGCACAATCTTAAAAAAAACCTTGAGCCTGCAAAACAAAAATATATAAAATAATTTGTGCTGATTTTTTTTTTTTAAATCAAAGATGATGTCTGGATTAATGGCTACAAGTAGCGGTCACAAAACGGGATGATTGTTGGCAATACTCATTCCGCACTATATGGCGCACCGAAAAGTCATCCATATTCTTAAAAGCTCACAGCGCGCCTTAAAATCCAGTGCGCCTTGTATATGGTCATTACGGTAATATGTCGACCCCAAAATGGCTCCTTGCTGGAGACATGCTTACAATGTTATAACTTGCTGTTTGTTCAGTGAACTGTGTCGCTGCTGAATAATTTTTTGTTGCAGCTCCGAAAAAAGGAGACCTGTGGTGTTGTGTTTTTAAAATGCACACTTTAGTAATGGTTTTCACAGCCTCAACAAATACAGGTACGTCTTTGTCCATCTCTGTGCCTTCTCTTCTTCCGTTCAACTCGAGAGGCATTCATGACCGCCTCCGAAAAAGGTAAATTAATGAGTCCTTCAATGAAACTATGAACATTGAAAATTATACATCAAAAGAGAAAATCAAGCGAGGAAATCACAAAATAAATTCTACAGCCCCCCTACAGAATTTATTTTGTGATTTCCTCATTTGTGAATACACAACAAAGGAATAAATAACAAACTTCTGAGACAGTCTAGTCTCCTACATTCTGTAGGGGGGCTATCAAATTTATTTTGTGATTTCCTCATTTGTGAATACACAACAAAGGCTGAGATATGATCATATCCTCCTAATGGGGGATTTTAATATCCATGTATGCTGCCTGGAAAAACCACTAGCAAAGGACTTCTTAAGACTTATCGACTCTTTTAATTTCGTGCAATATGTGACCAGCCCGACACATGAACAAGGACATATTTTAGACCTTGTCCTTGCTTATGGTCTACCGGTGTCAAATCTAGAAGTCCTTGAAAATGGGATTTCTGATCACATGGCAGTTTTATTTGACGTAGTCTTATCGCATACTGCTGTAAAATTTCCCGCTCCTAGTTGCAACCGCCGAATTTTTGACCCTCGCACTGCTAGTCGGTTCTCTGATGGCTTTAATAACCTTTGCGTACCCTCATCTAACACAGAGGAACTCACCTCTTGGTTCAACTCATCATGCCGTGCCATCCTGGATTTGGTGGCTCCTTCAAAAACTGTGCTCCCAAAACCTAAACTCGAGCCTTGGTTTAACGACAAAACTCGCGCAGCTAGGCAGGGGTGTCGCAAAGCCGAACGCAAGTGGAAAAAAGACAAATTGCAGGTCTCTTATCAAATTTGGAAAGACTGCTGGCGTAATTACCAGCTCACAGTAAAAGAGGCCAAAAGAGAATATCTGTCGGACCTTATTCAAGCTAACCGTCACAACCCACGCGCACTATTTAAAACGATAGATTCTGTACTAAAACCCCCTCTGCCTTCTTGCTCGGATTCTTCACCCGAGATGTGCAACAGATTCCTTCAGTTTTTCATTGATAAGGTCTCTACAGCTAGGACTTCGGTCTCAAATACCGCATCTGACTCCTCTGTCCATATTCCGTGTGCAGCGGTGCTAAAATTCTTTTGAAACTGTGTCCTTGAAGCTTTTGGAGGATGTAGTTCACCAGACGAAGCCATCTTGCTCCCCCTGCGACTCTCTCCCCCCGCATTTCTTTCAGGAGGTTCTACCGAGTGTTGGTGCATCGGTCTTGGACATCATCAACAGCAGCCTCTCTTCTGGGATAGTTCCCCAACAGTTTAAACATGCTGTGGTCCAACCCTTGATCAAGAAACCTGGTCTTGATCCAGATGTGCTGTCAAATTTCAGGCCCATTTCCAAACTGCCTTTCATTTCAAAATTTTTGGAAAAAGTGGTGCACATGCAGTTGAAATCTTTCTTGGATGAACATAACATCTTGGAGGTCTTCCAGTCAGGTTTCAAGACGATGCATAGCACGGAGTCAGCCCTGTTACACGTTACTAATGACATCCTGCTGGCAAATGACACCGGAGACTACGTGTGTCTAGTTCTATTGGATTTAACTGCAGCATTTGATACAGTGGATCACAGTATTCTGCTGACTCGTTTGCAGCACTTGGTGGGCATTGGCGGTAGCGCTCTTGAGTGGTTTAGGTCCTATTTAGCTGACAGA
>NW_017805700.1:555382-562027 GCF_001891065.2 Hippocampus comes | reverse complement strand
ATGGTATTTCCTTCCACTGCTATGCAGATGACTGCCAGATCTATGTCCCACTGAGCAAAAAAGACGCCTTCTCATTAAGGCCACTTGTTTCCTGCCTGGAAGAAATCAAAACCTGGATGGCAGAAAATTTCTTGACTTTCAATGAAAAGAAGACAGAGGTGATACTGTTTGGTCCCAGTGGCCCTTGCACATCCCATCCTGTTGACTTGGGCCTCCTGTCTCCTTACCTTAAGTCAATAGTCTCAAACTTGGGCCTTAAACTGGGCAGTGATTTCAAACTTGACCGGCAAATTGGTGCCGTTGTTAAATCCAGCTTCTTTCACCTTAGACAGCTGGCCAAAGTAATACCTCTCCACTCTCATGAACACTTTGAGACAGTAATTCACGCCTTTGTCACATCCCGGCTCGATTACCACAATGCCCTTTACTTTGGAGTCAGCCAGTCTTCCATTAAGCGTCTCCAGCTGGTCCAGAATGCCGCTGCTCGCCTCTTGACCAGTACTTGTAAGAGGGAGCACATAACTCCTACTCTGGCATCCCTTCCCTGGCTTCCCATACATTTTTGAGTTATTTTCAAGATCCTCTTATTTGTTTTCAAATCTCTAAATAACCTTGCGCCACCTTACCTCTCTGAGCTCATCCACCCCTACACACCTGCCCGGCGCCTCAGGTCTGTGGACCAGACATTATTAGAAGTACCAAGGACTAAACTGAGGCTCAGAGGGGATCGAGCCTTTTCTGTTGCTGGTCCCTCTCTCTGGAATGACCTCCCACTGAGCATTCGGCAAGCCTCCTCGCTGCCCATCTTCAAAACCCGCCTCAAAACTCACTTGTATTCTTTGGCATTTTACTCAGCATGACTTAGATTGTTCTTGGTTTTGCTGTTCGGTGCTTTCTACTGTTTTTATTACCGATTTGCTTTACTGTTTGTTGTATATGTTAATTTGCTCCATGTACAGCACGTTGTATGCAGTGATGGCTGTTTGAAAGTGCTCTATAAATACAGTTGATTTGAGTTGAGAACAAAGGAATAAATAAACACTTATGAGACAGTCCAGTCTCCTACATTTTACTGACATCTGATCGTTCTGTTGTATCTACGCTAAAGGAAATGCCAAAGGGGGCTATAGAATTTATTTTGTGATTTCCTTGCTTGATTTTCTGTTTTGATGCATTATTATCAATTTTCGTAGTTTCATTGAAGTAATGTTATTTTATGTTTTTCGGAGGCGGCATGAACGCCTCTCGAGTCGAACGGATGGACCTTAGCTCCATCTAGTGGATGCTAGTATAATTCGCCTTATAATCCAGTGGGTCCAATATATGAAAAAAAGTTAAAAAATAGCCCATTCATTGAAGGTGCGCCTCATAATCCAGTGCGCCTTTTCGTCCGGAAAATATGGTACTTTGTGAGCTCTACGCAGCCATTATGAAACCAAGATAAGAACAAAAGTATAGTTAACTACTGATAAAACGAAGAAGGAGACAAGCAAGACTTTTAAGGATATTTAGCCTCTTGTGGGCATGAGCCCAGGAGGTTTGTGTGCCTTTTTGTTGAATCAATTGCCTTCGTTCATAACTTTTGGTTTTCATTTATTGTTTTGTAATGCCATTTGTATTTATATGTTACAAGTCCGTGTTTGTTAACCAGTTCTCGTGGCTTTGTTACAACTGCTGTGGTTGTGAAGGCTCTTTATAAATAAAGCTGTATTGTATGGTATTGTATTCCTGTACCTAGCGCCATCTAGTGGATGCATAGCGCAACCGCAGCCACTATTGTAGCTTCTATGTGCCTTGTAATGCAGTGCACCTACATATGAAAACAGTTTTAAAATAGGCCATTCATTGAAGGTGCGCTTTATAATCCGAAGCGCCTTATTGTACAGAAAAACCTTTTTTTCTTCTTTTTTTTTCTGGTGGTTTATGGTGATTCTATTGGTGGATTTGTGTATTGTCTACCTCAAGGGCTTTGTCTCTCTCCTTCAGGCGCTGCCGCAATTTTTGGAACAATGGATCTCTCTTCTCCTTCATGACTTCCAAGAGCTCCAAGTAATCCTGATGAAGAAAAAAATATCAAGATTTGATTACCACCGCGTGCACTTGTATTCATTTTGTTTTGGGGATCTACTTTATACATATTTCGATATTGACATCATTTTCAGCATTCCAGCATTGTGATGTTGTCTGTACAACATCACAATAGACTTCAAATGAAAAAAATAAATATTTGCTCCAAGTGTAGAATTTGAGCTTTAATTTGGGGCTATTTATATCCAAATCATGTGATTGGGGTAGCAATTACAACACATTTTATACGTTTAAAGGGACCAAAAGTAATTGGACAAACTAACATAATCATGAATAAGTTTGCCACTTTTCAATACTTCGTTGCCAATCCTTTGTAATCAAGGACTGCCTGAAGTCACGGATCCACGAACATCACCAGATGCTGGTTTTCATCTCTGGTGTGGTTATGACAGGCCTCTGCTGTAGCTGGCTTCAGTTTCTGCCTGTTCTCTGGGCATTTTCCTTTCAGTTTTGTTTTCAGCAAGTGAAATGCATGTTCAAATGGATTCGGGTCAGGTGACTTGGCCATTAATAAACACTGAACATCAATTTTCTTGCCTTTAAAAACTGTTTGGCTGCTTTCGCAGTATACTTTGGTCTTTGTCCATCTGCATGGTTGACACCAGATGGTGAAATCTCTCCACAACACTGCCTTCAGGTACAAAACCCTACAAAAGGATGATTAAGGAGCACTTAAGCAACAGCAACCCGAGGAATATGTGGCAGGGGATCCAACGCATCCCAAATTACAAAGACAGCAATCCTGCATCTGTGGACACAGGGGCGCTTCACGAACAGAGGAACTGAACCATTTCTTCACCATGCTTTGAAGCTGAATGACCCTTGAAATGCAGACCACTCCTTCCAACCCCCAACAACTTCACAGACGTGCTGAGAAATGTAAACCCCAGGAAAGGTGACGGTCCTGACAGAGTCCCATGAAAGACACTCAGAATGTGCTAACCAGCTGACTCGGGATTTCACCAAAATCGACAAAAACGACTCCCTATCACGAGCCACAGTCCCTCCTGTCTAAAAATATCAACACTCATCCCATTTCACAAAAAGACATGCAGCTAAAAGACTAAAGGCCCGTGGCTCTCACACCCATCATTACAAAATGCAGTGAGAAATTTGATGCACAGCATATTAAAAAAAATATGCCTCCCACACTCAACCCTCACCAGTTTGCATAAAAAGCAAACAGATCCACTAAGGACACCATCGCTATATGTCTTCTACTGAACTACTATAGTTTCTGATTTGTTCAGCTCGATGGGCGGCCGAAGCTTGATTTACGTTGGAGGACGATATCTGATCATGACTGAAAATTCAAGGCGTACTTTTCAAGAATATCTGGACTGTTTTGCAGAGTGGCTTGGTTCACTCCTGAATTCTTTATTTTATTTTATTTTTTGAGGGCAACGGGGCAATTTCCGAGTGGTTATGTCTGAGTGACTGATAGGATCCTCTGCATTACGCTCTCTGGTGAAGTTGCATCCATGTTCTGATCTGCTTATCATCACAAGGGTCACGAGGCATGTCAGAGCCTATCCCAAATGCCTTCAGGCAGTAGGTGGGGGACACCCTGAACCGGTTGCCAGCCAATCGCAGGGCACACATAGACAAACAACCATTTGAACCCACACTCACACCTTGGGACAATTTAAAGTGTTCAGTCAGCCTGCCATGCATGTTTTTGGAATGTGGGAGAAAACCGGAGTACCTGGAGAAAACCCACGCAGGAACGAGGAGAACATACAAACTGCACACAGGGAGGCCGGAGCCGGGATCGAACCCGACACATCTGTACTGTATGGCTGATGTACTAACCAGTCGACCACCGGGCCGCTCTGGTGAAGTTATTTAATTACATTTTTTATATTGATAAAAATTGTTCGTGAAGTACTATATTATACTGTAGAGGTTTGGAGTTCTTGAGTTGATGTATTGGAAAACAGATGTTGGCATTCACCTGTTCCCTCTGGGATGTTCCAAACAGGTGTTTGCTGAGCATTTCCCAACTTTCTCAGTGTTTTATGCCACCTGTCCTAGGTTTTTTGGAACATGTTGCAGCCTTAAAATTCTAAGTTAATGATTATTTGCTGAAACAATAAAGTTAATTAGTTTGAGCATTAAATATCGAGTCTTTGTTGTGCATTCAATTAAATATAGGTTGAACACGGTTTGCAAATCATTGTATTCTGTTTTTATTTATGTTTAACACAACATCCCAATGGGCGGCACGGTGGTTGACAGGTTCGCACAACTGTCTCAAAATGCAGATGTCCGGGATTCGATTCTAGCCCCGGCCTTCCCATGTGGAGTTTGCATGTTCTCCCCATGCCTGCGTGGATTTTCTCCAGGTCCTCCAGCCCCGCCCCTCCCCCCGCCCCCCCCACACACACACACACACATTCCAAAAACATGTATGATCGGTTGATTGAATACTCCAAATTGTGCGCAAATGGGTTGTTTGTCTCTGCGTGCTCTGTGATTGTGTGGCAAACAGGTCAGTGTGTACTCCGCCAACTGCCCGAAGACAGCTGTGATAGCCTCTAGCACGCCCGCGACCTTCATGAGGATACAGAGATCAGATAATGGATGGATAGATGGATGGATGGACAACGTCCTAACTTCATTGTTTGTGAATAAAATGAGCATCCAACAATGACAACATTTCCAAAATGGCTGAAATGGAGCTTGAACCAAATCTTTTTGGAAACAAACCTTCAAACATGTAATGAAAGTACAAACCTAGAACATTTCTGGAAATAAAAAGTTAGTTGTAGGTTAAATTAAATTAGTCTCATGACTTCTTGACTGGCCCTGGTAGATGATAGTTTCATATAAGCTAACAGCCGTGACTCTTGGATAAGCATGTGATGTCAAGAAATTGTGTGTCTGACCTCGACCAGCTGGTCTTTGTTGTGCAGCGACATTTTCAGCTTCCTGATGGTCTTCTCTCTCTCATCGACACGCTCTTGTCTTTCTTGCTCGCTGCTTTGCAGTTGCTGGTCTTTTTCCATAATGGCCAATCGAGCATTTTCAAGAGCAAATCGTAGCTCCTGAACATTTGCAGTAATGAGCAGAGTGACATGAGGATTATTTACATAAGCAGTCAATCTCTCCTTACCTGGTTGTGTTTCTCTGTATCCCTCTTGTGCTGTAGTGCCCCCTGTAGGTCTTTCTCCAAAAGTTGCAGAGCCTGGCATAAATTCTCCTGTTTCCAGGCAGGCTGATGCTGCATCCGCTGGCTAGCTTGAAGTTCAAGTTGAACTTGAACGAGAGCGGCCTGAAGTGACAGTTTATCAGGCTGGCCTTGGAAAGCCCCTGGGCCAGATACCTTGTAAGGAAATCCCAGAAATGGGAAGGGTGGGAGACAAACAAAAAGACAAACAATTGATTGGGTGACAAAATCAGAGTGAGTTTCATATATACTCCTGCAAATGTTGCTTGGCACCCAAGTGGTCATTCAGTAGACTGGTGTAAAGGAATGATGACCATACAGTTATTTTCAGTCAGGCTTTTTTAGTGTTGGTTGTCAAGCCAATGGCAACCCCGAACTGGCAACAAGGAAAGCGGCTATGGCCAAATACCTCCAGCGGGTGAGGCAAGTCCTAAGAAGCCAGCTCAATGGCAAGAATAAAACCCAGGCAATAAACAGCTATGTGCTGCCAATGATCAGATACCCTGCAGGAATAATAAGGTGGCCAAAGGAAGAGATTCAGACCACGGACGTTAAGACCCGAAAGCTCCTAACCATGCATGGAGGGTTCCATCCCTAATCCAGCACCCTGAGACTGTACGCAAGCCGAAAGGAAGGAGGCCGGGGACTAGTGAGTGTGAGAGCCACTGTCCAGGATGAAACATCCAAGTTCCATGAATACATCAAGGAGAAGGCTCCAACGGATGACGTACTCAGAGAATGTCTCAGACAATGGGGAGCAGAGGATGAGGTGCTGGAAGAGGGAGCATCATGGGAGGACAAGCCCCTACATGGGATGTACCATCGGACCAAAACAGAAGTGGCTGATCTCAAGAAGTCCTATCAGTGGCTAGAGAGGGCTGGCCTGAAGGACAGCACAGAGGCACTCATCCTGGCTGCACAGGAGCAGGCCCTGAGCACCAGAGCCATAGAGGCCCAGATATGCTACACCAGACAAGACCTAAGGTGTAGGGTGTGCAAAGAAAGCAGGCCCTGAGCACCAGAGCCATAGAGGCCCAGATATGCTACACCAGACAAGACCTAAGGTGTAGGGTGTGCAAAGAAGCACCTGAGATGATCCAACACATAACTGCAGGGTGTTAAGATGCTGGCAGGGAAAGCCTACATGGAACGCCATAACCAGGTGGCTGGCATAGTCTACCGAAACATCTGTGCGGAGGATGGACTGTAAACCCCAAGGTCAAAATGGGAAACACCTCCGAAGGTGGTGGAGAATGACAGAGCGAAGATCCTGTGGGACTTCCAGATCCAGACTGACAAGATGGTAATGGCGAACCAACCAGATATCGTGATCATAGATAAAGGGCAGAGGAAAGCCGTTGTAGTGGATGTAGCAGTCCCAAGTGATG
>NW_017805700.1:541024-553383 GCF_001891065.2 Hippocampus comes | reverse complement strand
GTTTTATGTGCTCATTTTTCCCCCAAGCGGGATTCGACCCCCCGTCCCCCAAACCGGTGCCTTACCAACTGAGCTATCCAGCCGCTATATATATATATATATTTTTTTTTTTTTTAATTTATTTTTTTACATAGTTTTTTGAAATAAAAATATTAATTTATGTCGTCTTATTTTCATTGACCAGATGATTACTTGGTCATGAAGAATTTTGTTGATTGTGTTGAATCTTTAATTGTGTATTGAAGAGAGCCAAAATGGAGTCTACTAATTGGCTGCAACCAGTCACGTTCATTCAGTCCTGGGAAACAAGGAAATGTAGTCAAATGCCAATCCTGACCTTTATCACCCTCTACCAAATATGTGAGGTCCCTCTACCTCTTTGGAGGTGACAGTGTCACTTATCCTGAGGACTTTTCGCTCCTGCTGCAAGGCCTCCTGACGGGCCGAACAGAGCTCCACCTCCATTTCACGAAGATGCTGCTGTAGCTTCTACACACATGCGCAAACACATTTCCTTTGGTTTTGTATATGAAAAATGTTATTTGTCCATTGGCTGTAAGAACAATATAAAATTCAAATGAATAAAATATAAATGAAAAAAGATTCCGAGGCTAACATGCATACCTGGTTCCTGGCCTCGCTCTCTTTGATCTTGGCTTGCAGAGAATGGACCTGATCTTGAGTGTTCTCTAGCTGCCCCATGCACTCATTGACATCACCTTCATAGCTCATGAGATGATCCTGTTTGTCCGTTAGTTGCTGAAAAACAAAAGGGAGAATACTCACAATCACATGTGAACAGATCATTCACCAATGAAAACTCTTTTGAAGCAACTCTATGGTTATTTATGTATAGACTAAATGATCAAAAATAAAAAATGATTTCTTGAATAAAATTTATGTGGAACATAATGTAAAAGACTAGCTTTCGTCTTGCTGTTAAGAAAGGATACAATGCCAAATGACTTCCTGAGGAAGAATCAGTGGCCAAGATAGCAGGCTGTTGATGTCCATTATCCAAAGCCAATTTCAATAAAGTTGGGATGAGAAGAAAGGAGCGTTAGCGCAGAGCGCCAATGCGGATGTGGAACCGGGAGTCGCGGCTTGGAGTTGAAGCGGATTACGTGGGACAGGAGTAGTGAACTAATCTCTTTTGTCAATGGACGCTACAGCTTCGTGTTTGCTTTCAAAACTTAGCTTGTAGCAGACGTGCACATTTTCAGCATGACGTCTCTGATCCACTGGTAAAAGGACACTTTGATCCTCTCCTCTTTCATCTATAACTGCTTCAGACAACAAAGTGTATGCAGGAAAGTGGTGAAGATTGCACGACTATCTGTGTCCTATGTGTTGTCTTGTGTTATTTTTGTTATTTTGACTTCAAGATGGCGCCGCGTGAGTGGCTGCCTTTCCAGCAGCTCCTATATTTTGTTGTTCTACTTCTTCCATTCATAACTTTGCTGCTGTGAATTGGGAATTTCTCCATTGGGAGACTAATAAAGGTTTTCTTATCTTATCTTATCTTATGTTGTGTTAAATATTAATAAAAACAGAATAGCATCATTTGCAAGTCATTTATCCATTATCCGAGCCGCTTATCCTCACAAGAATCATGGGCGTGCTGGAGCCTATCCCAGCTGTCTTCGGGCAGTAGGTGGGGCACACCCTGAACCGGTTGCCAGCCAATCGCAGGGCACACAGACAAACAACCATTCACAGTCACAATCACACCTAGGGACAATATAGAGTACCGTATTTCCCGCACTATAAGGCGCACCGAAAAGTCTTCAATTTTCTTAAAAGCTCACAGCGCGCCTTAAAATCCAGTGCACCTTGTGGATGGTCATTATGGTAATATGTCGACCCCAAAATGGCTCCTTGCTGGAGACATGCTTACATGTTATAACTTGCTGTTGGTTCAGTGAACTGTGTCGCTGCTTTATGAAATAAGATTTTGTTTTAGCTCCGAAAAAAGGAGAGCTGTGGTGTTGTGTTTTTTTTTGTTTTTGTTTTTTGTTTTTTTTTTAAACAAACACACACTTTATGGTTTTCACAGTCTCAACAAATACAGTACTGTACGTCTTTGTCCGTGTCCGTGTTTTCTCTTCTCCCATTCCACTCGAGATACGTTCATGACCGCCTCCGAAAAACGTAAATTAACGATTACTTCAATGAAACTACAAAAATTGAAAATAATGCACCAACTCTGTTGGCATTTGCTTGAGCTTAGCTCCAACAGAACGATCAGATGTCAGTAAAATGTAGGAGACTGGACTGTCTCAGAAGTGTTTGTTATTTATTCCTTTGTTGTGTACTCACAAACGAAAATCAAGCGAGGAAATCAAGCGAGGAAATCACAAAATAAATTCTGTAGCCCCCCCCCCCCCCACAGAATTTATTTTGTGATTTCCTCGCTTGATTTTCTGTTTTGATGCATTATTTTCAATTGTCATAGTTTCATTGAAGTAATCGTTAATTTACGTTTTTCAGAGGCGGTGATGAACGCCTTTCGAGTCGAACGGAAGGAGCGTCGCTCCATCTAGTGCATGCATTGTAGATTGCGTTTTATAATCCAGTGCATCCAATATATGAAAAAAATTACAAAATAGGCCATCCATTGAAGGTGCGCCTCATAATCCAGTGTGCCTTTTAGTGTGGAAAATACGGTATTTAGTTAACCTACCATGCATGCTTTTGGAATGTGGGAAGAAACCCGAGTACCCAGAGAACCCATGACCTATGTAATGTGAGTAGGATGTGCTAACTAGTTGACCACAAACAATAGTTTATCAGTTTCAACATTAAATATCGCCTCTTTTAGTGTATTCAATAAAATATAGGTTGAACATGATTTTTCAGTCATTGTATTGTTGCTGTTGTTTTTTGTTTGTTTGTTTGTTGGTTGGTTTTTTGATGTTTCACACAACATCCCAACTTCATTGGAATTGGGTCTATGCATGATAATTTTTTTTTTTTAAAAAACAAAGGTTGAATTGTACTCTCTTTTAACAAGACACTATTTTTACTGAGTGATAATGCATCATTATCTTATTGTTACTATGAACCTAAACCAGTGGTTCTTAACCTGGTGATAGAGAAATCTATGAACAAAATTGTATCATGTTTAAAGTATCGGTTAATTTGGGCATGTCTGGACATACTCAGCGCAGAGGTGTCGGCCGTTTGGGCGTAGGGCCTTTTCTTGAGTAATCACGTCAAAGCAAGGGGGGGTGAACAGATGGAAGAAGGCTAGATTCAATCACAGAGTGGGAATAAACAAATTGGGAACAAAGAGTTGTTGAATACCAAAAGACAGTTTGGGAACAGCTGTCGCGCCCAGGTGGACATTTGTCATCAGCAAAGTCTGTGACTTGTGTATTCGGGTCGATGAGATCACTACCGAGGGGCCGGACCGGGGGGCGCGGTATGCAAATCTCTGGGGCAGTGTCTTTCTTGTATTTTGCAATAAAAGTTCGAACCGGCGGAGAGGGAGCCGAGAGTGTGATCATCGGAGCAACTACCGTCGTTCGCTCTCAGAGATCCCCTCCCGCCGATATTGAAGACAATTTTCCTGTGTGCTGAGTCATTTCTTTAACTTTGCCCGAGAAAATCTCTGACACCTGGGTTCGATCGAACACAAGGGGTTCTGTGAATCGGTCTCAGGGGTTCGACGGAGCCTCTGCCATGGAGGTTAAGACACACCCGACTCAACTTGTCACTTAGTTATGACACACCCACTTGGATCAGTGCTGCGGGAAATTTAGTTCGCTCAGTCGTCAACGTGTGACGGTCGTGATCGTACCTCGTGTGATTTATTTTTTTTTTAGACTGTTTCAATACATGCTATGTCGAGCAAAAAAAAAGTGGTCAGACAAATATGTACAACATGCATCACAGAACGGGATGGTACTCGGCGTCCTATCCGTATGATTTGTCATGCCAAGTTGAGCAACTCTAGTCTCGCACCGGCAAAACTGAACGAATACTTCTTGAATCTGATTTTTATTTTTCAGTAAGGGTCCGGTGAATGTGCATATGAACTGGTCGGGTTCGGTACCTCTCACAAGGTTAAGAACCACTGACCTAAACTCAGCAACAATTGAGTTATGAAGCTGGGCGACCAAAGCCTCTTAACTCTTAAACTCCACAAGACGTACTTGTACGTCTTTTTAAAATTAGGCCCTGCCTACCAAGGACGTACTTGTACGTCTAAGTCTTTTTTTTTGCGTCATAGAGAGGAGGAGGGTCTGATGCAATCTGTGAATGAGAATAAGCCTTTTGCTTTGTAAATCATGTAAAAAAGCGACCAGTAGGTGGAAGTGGTGCCTCACGTGCTTGAAATGCGTGCTTTTACAAATAGCTCTTTTTCTCCGTTTTTTGCCCAGAATCACCATTTTCGTGAAACTTAGCCATTTTGTGATGCTGATTGCTGAAGAATGGAAAAATATTTTTTTTCTGCTGAAAGAAGACAGTCCAAACTTTATTTTGGTAGGCTCCATGTTTATATAGCATTCAAACCAAATATTCTGTGGGCCTTGCAAAATCAGTCAAAATCCAGTAAAACGCTGGGATTGAGGGGGTTGCTCCAGTGAAAATGGCTGGGATTGAATGAGTTAATGCATGTCATACAGCATCATGCTATCTTGGCAACAACTCGTTTGCTATAGTACACATGAGGAGGTGTCTGAATGCTCCCTAAGAGACTCATCAAGGCAAGCGTGTTCATCTTGTCAAAGGTGATAAGGGTGGATAGATTTGCAGCAAGCCCTCACTTGTTTTCTGTAGAAGGCAAGCACAAATAGCCAAATCAATTCACCAATGTCTCATCTAAATATAGCTGGAAATCTAAAAGGTGATGTATTTCAACATCAGCTTTTTGCAACAGTCACTAGTGTGCTGGCAGGAGCTGAAAAAAAAGCTACTTGAAAAAAAACACAATAAATAACTTCCAGTCCGTCAAAGCCTACAAAAGTGGGTAGAGCCAGTGGTGTAGTCCAGAGTATACGCGGGTATATGGGCTATACCTACTTATTTTTTTTAATAAACAGCCGCCCCAAATTCACCAAAATGGCCAATGTTAGTTTGTACACAATTAAGTCTCGAATTGTATGATTCTAACTTTGATTCTTTTAATTTGGATAGTGAAGGTTAATGAGATGATCATTCGGTAAACTTTTCATTCAAAGTGTAACATGTCTCGAAATTTACAAGCAATGTTCACATGAGAAAGGCAAGTTGTACAAACAATCTTAAGTCACGGTGTGTTGAAAATGAAATGTTTTTTTTTAAATCATCGTGCGACATAAATCAAATAGTCACGTTAAATGTGACACAAACACATCAGACAAGGATAAACATGCATATAACTTTGTTAGTTCAATGCATTGCACCACACAATGCATTCTGGGAACCACAGATATGCCAAATAGGTGGAGTATGTGGACATATGAAAACAAATACACATGCAAATGTCCATTTTGCGAGGCCGAAAAAACTATGGTGTCCATTTTTTTTTTTCTCATCGAGCAAAAAGTCGACAATTATGACAGGGCAAGTAACGAGTTTTGTAGTTGATTTTAAAGTAAGTTACACAAGAATGTGGACAAATAGTTTGTGATTCGGGTTAAATATTTATTGACGTCGAACCAGACTGTTTTTGTGTGTGTGTGTGTGTGTGTGTGTGTGTGTGTGTGTAAAAAGACAGATAATAAAAAGGGTGAGATATATTGCCGGCTTATTTGTAAAAAAGCACAAATCAGGCCTTAAGAGACCCCAGAAACACAATTTGCAGTCAATTGCATCCCCGGTGTTTCGAAAAATTAAGCCTCACACGAAAACTAAAGTCGATTTTGCTTGGGTATGCCTCATTATGAATGTTTATATCGCTTGTAACAATGGATGAATTTCTGTGTGATGTTATTTTATTGACGTTCAATTTATTTTGTATGTATGCATGTTTTTCAAAAGCATTATTTATGTTTGTCTGTGATTAATTCATTTTACATTCACTCAGGGGTTTGTGTTACAAGTAATAACTACAAACTTATTTATTTATGGATTATGAATTTAAGAGTTATCACGGAATATGATAGTTGGCTGGATTTGGTCTGCATCTATAACGTCTTCAAACAAGAAGGCGAATGCAGGAATAGTGGTTCCGATTGCATGACTGTCCATGTCTTATGTGTTGTGTTATATTACCATATTTTGTTATTTTATGTTAACTGTTCTGTAAAGTACGGAAGAGGATTAGGGCCAATGAAGAAAAAAAAAAAAGGTTGGCAAGATCCTGACTTTTACGGAAGATGATTAGGGCCAATGAAGAAAAAAAAAAAAGGTTGGCAAGATCCTGACTTTTACGGAAGATGATTAGGGCCAATGAAGAAAAAAAAAAAAAACAAGGTTATCAAAATTCTGAGTAAAAGTCAGAATCTTGCCAACCTTTTTTGTTTTTCTTCATTGGCCCTAATCGTCTTCCGTAGTAAAGCGCTTAGTTTCAGCTGCGGCTGTTGTGAACGCGTTATAAAGATGTATTATATTGTATTGTGCTGTATTGTACAAATTGCTTGTAATCAAGTCATGATCATTTTATTGTTTGCAAGTGTGCGCAAGGAGAAATTACATATTTTTCTTACATGTCACAATTTAAAGATAGGGTTTTTTTCTGGACTACTAAAAAAAAAAAATGTGAAAATAATGAAAATTGAGAGTGTACCTTCTTCTACAGGGACCACTTCACCACTGGGCACAGCTACAAAAATGGTAGATCCTGCCTCACCTTCAATTCAAACAGAAAAAGGACTTCTGTACACATTTAGCTCACATATTTCTTCGTCCAAACCTTATCATTTAGGTTGGAGGCATTTTGTCAGATTTAAGATCACGAATCTTGAGTGCCATGGGGCAGAGCAGATCAGTATATGACTGTTTTCGTCAAGTGGTTCACCGAGCAACAACATTATTGGCTCCAAATAACAATGAAAATGAAGAGTGATCAATTTTAATGACAATATCCATGACATGCAGCCAAAGTCAACCAATATTTAGGTCCAACAGGTACCTGCTGAAAGTGAATTGGGCCACACTGAATATGCTCATCCAACCAGTGCTCCTCCATCTTTTCCAGCTCTGCCTTCAGTCTCTGCAGAGCACATTGTGTGCCAATCTTGCCTACAGGCTGGTGGTGGCACAGCTCGCTGTCTTCTGCAGTTCTGTGCTGTGCCCTCCTTGATTTGGGCATTGAGGATTTTGGCTCTAGCCTGGCTTTGACCAGAACTGGGAGTTTGCTGCCCCTTTGAAAAGTCACTGGTCGGTACCTCTACCCTCTCAGGAGGCTAAGCATCATTTCAAGTCCAAAAATAGAGAATACACTTGGGCATTTATCCAGTGGAGTATCTCTTTTCCTCGTTGCCTCTTCAAGACGCAATTCTCTTTTTTTTGTCATCACGAGAAGGACAGTCCTCAATTGCTGCATTGTCAATAGATTCGAAAGATAATGTCGGGCCGGTACTCATCCTGACATAAATCGCCGTGTCAATCTCCGGCGCAGCTGAAGTGGGGTCTAAGATAATTGGCACTGCAACTAAAGCACCCGAAGTTTTACTGGAGTCCTCATTTCCAGGAGAGCTAGATAAATTGCGAGAAGAGGGACCACAGGATGTACTCCGCCCTACAGTGCGTGGCACCTTGCAGACTGCCTCATAGTCAGAATCCGCAACTCGAAGCGTAGCACATCCTCTACATCGTCGGGGCTTCTGGCCAGAGAATGTGTCAGTTGAACAATGATGGAGGTTATCTTGGTCTAGGTCAAAGTCATCCTTCTCAGCCCATGACTCATACATAGAATAAGACAAATCATTTTTTGTCATTTCTGAATAGTTTCCGCCATGTGGGGTACACAGATCTAAAACGTCAGGGTCCTCAGAAGCAACCTCCGTCCCATCTCGTCCAACGGAACTTACTTGAGTCACATCGTCTGTGTTATTCTTCCAGTACAAACCTCCAATACACTGCCTTAATCTGTCTTTCTCCAGAAGCAGCTTGTACAGATGCTCCAGAGAAAGCGCCTCAACGCGGGCAATCACTGTATCTACGCGGTACATTTGGTCCAGCATGAAGGTACACTTGGAGCATACAAACTCACCACGACCGTCCTGGGTAAGCTCACACCCGAGGGCATGAGACAACTTCGCCTCGCCGGAGAACAGGAACAAAAGCGATGGCGACCTTCGCCTCGCCAGGGAACAGGAACAAAAGCGACGGCAATCCTCCGCCTCACCAGGGAACAGGAACAAAAGCGACGACAATCCTTTGGCTGGGCGTGGCCTGACGAGGACGGAGCTCGACGTAACAGTGGACATGGGACAGACGGACGTGTACGGGGCTCGGCCTGACATGGGCGTAGGTGTGGAATGGCTCGTCGTCGACGTGAATGTGACTCAGCTCGAACAGACACGTGACGAGCCTCGTCTCAACGTGGACGCGGACGGGGCTCAGCCCACCGTAGACGCGGCTTGACAAGACGAAAACAGGACAGCTGCATCACCAGCGCTGCCTGAAGGGGAAAAGGGCGTCGGCGGCAGACGTGCTCCGCCAGGCACATGATGGAATTGGAACCAGTCCTTTGTACCTGCGGGGTTCAGTTGGTCGGGTCTTCTGTCACGTTGCGAGGTGGTGGTGGACCCCAAAAAGCAGGCAGGAGGGAGGAGCAGGGTAAATTAAAACTCAGAAAACTAAATCCAAAACAAACAAAAGTCCAAAGTATCAAACAAAACACATGACCGAAGATAAAACATAACAATGACCAAAACCTGACTGAAACAAACATGACAGCAGCCAACAAACAGCAACAATGACCCGACAATGAGTGGTCGGGCTGGGAGTCGTTTTAAAGCACTAATTACCTAATGACCAACAGGTGTGCAGCTGCAGGGGAAGCCCTACAGTGCCACCTGTTGGTCCCAAACCGAATCATGACAACAACAAAATGTGCAAGTTCAGTTTGGCAGTCGGATGGAAAATCTATCTTCTCTGACTGCCACAGAGCTCACGGGCACAGATCCTGCACATTTCCTTCATCTTCACAGCTTCCATCAGCATCATCAACTGGCAGCAAATTACAGTACTTAGATTCCACTTGAAAGGGTGGATGGCATTTTCATATTTAAACTACCTCAACTATATCAATTGAGACCAAAAAAAAATTAGGATTATAAAGTCGTTTTGCTTCAGACGTCACTGTGCCATTTCGTTGAAATGGCAACTCCTGTGAAGGACCAGGCCAGATAAGGGCACATTTCACAGTAGCATCATTTAATTCCATTTTGCGACTACCAGATAATGAATGGCGGTTTACTGAGTAAATATTTCAATCATATTCACGATGTGGAGTGTAGACATGACGATCCCATCTACCACGGTTCGCGCTACATGCTGTGTCCTCAATAATGACTCTTGCGACGTCTTACTCCGACGTCCAAAACAGAGCAGGGACGAAATGACAAATGTGTCCATATCAAGCGGTGGTTTCTGGACGAATTCCCTAGTGTCCTCGCTCAGTGTGGAGGGAACAGTCAAGGAAAGACGAAAAGGCTGCAGTCTGGTGATGATACCGCGAACACCGCTGCAACAAGCCACAATGGCAGTGAAGATCGTCTATAGAAACAGATGCTTCACTCCTTAGATCTAACTCTTCGTCGTCACGTACTTATTTATACCTCAGCGTTCGTATTGGTGGTGGGCTGCAAGATATCCCCTCCATGTTCTCAGGTGGGACTTTGGACAAACAATACAGTGCCAATTTTATCCATCCATCCATCCATTATCTGATTTTCGTATCCTCACGAGGGTCGTGGAAGTGCTGGAGCCTAGCCCAGCTGTTTTTGGGCAGTAGGCGGAGTCCACCCTGAACTGGTCACACAATGCCAATTTTAGATTAAATTAAATTACATGCAGTTTGTTGAAACAGATGCAGTGTAATAAAATCTGTTAATTTTTATGTGTAATTAGAGTAGCCACCATAGCAGATGTTATTTTCTTTTCTAAGTACTGTAGATGTGATTGCAATGTATCAAAATTAATTGATCATGTTCAAAGACATGTACATTTTGAAAATATCTACTTGGTGGTAAAAAATACTTTATGATAATCATGCATTATTAATGTGATAGTTGCTGTTTTGACATTCTGATTTTTCAGAACTGAGCTCCCTTCAAGTTCTAATTGAATTCCGAGTGTCCCATTCAGTCTGAAGAATTTTAGCCATTGTTTAATGCAGTCATAATGAATCATTCCATAAAGAAACACCTGCAAGCAGACTCATGACCAGACCTCAGTCTTTAGGGACGCTTGTGAAATGCATGTGGGACAGTTATTATTATCCTCTCAACAACTGCATGCATGCGAGCACGTTTGGCTCGAATGTAAAAGTGCAAACACACGTAAAAGTTTCAAACCTACTTTGCGGCATGATAGGCTCTTGCACATTAGATTCCCATCAATCAAACAAACTGCCATTTTCTTCATAATTCTGAGTGATAAACAACTAAACACAAGCATTTCTTTCCAAAAAAAAAAAAAAGATGACTTAAGTGAGCGCTCTGCCACTTATTCACCGATTCAGGTAAATGAGCCGTCTTCAAACCACTGACTTAGCCAAATACCACTTGAGGCCGACTCAAAATGATTCCCATTAAATACACAGAACAAGTGTTTATCTTTGCTCTTTTCCAGTTTTACTCATTCAATTGACTCCTATCGTCACTATTGTAGGCTGTGGGTATTTTGGTATGGTAGTGCGGGGGTCGGCAACACGTGGCTCTTTAGCGCCATATAGTGGCTCCCTGGAGCTTTATAAAAATGTTTGAAAATGGAAAAAGATGTGGGAGGGAAATGTATTTTTTTGTTTTAAATATGGTTTCTGTATGAGTAAAAACATGACACAAACATTCTTAACGTTTCCCAATGCTGTAAAAATGTGTAGAATAAATATTACATTTCAACGTTTCTGTCAACGAAGATTTGCGTCATAGCCTGCGACACACGTTTCTATTAGCAGGGCAGGATGCAAGGCAGGTGGCTGTTGCAAAAAAAATAAATAAATCAATAAAAAGTTTTAAAATCGGCGTTTCATGTGCAATTCACCGAGGGTACGGGCAAAGAGAATCTGGAGGGCATGCGTCTGTAAATGTGTTGTGTATGCGCGGGTCGCTCGCGGTAGGTTGGTTGAACGAAAAGTAGATCTTCGGTCAAAAAAGGTTGGGCACCCCTGCACTACAGAATGCATTGCACGGAAAAAAAAACATTTAATCATGAAGCGTCATCGTGTAGTTGTAGCAAACTTAGTTGGGTACGGGCAAAGAGAATCTGGAGGGCATGCGTCTGTAAATGTGTTGTGTATGCGCGGGTCGCTCGCGGTAGGTTGGTTGAACGAAAAGTAGATCTTCGGTCAAAAAAGGTTGGGCACCCCTGCACTACAGAATGCATTGCACGGAAAAAAAAACATTTAATCATGAAGCGTCATCGTGTAGTTGTAGCAAACTTAGTTATTTTGATAGTAGGCTAATATAGCTCATATAGATATAGATCAGTGGCGGGCCGTGCATTTCAACCTTAGGCCTTCAGGGACGTCACATACATGAACGCAATACTGTATAGGCTCGTAAAGCAGCACTTAATTTCAGCAGCATTTAAAACCTTCAAGTATGCATTCACAATTAAGAGCAGGAAACTACATTTACAGATTGTCAAAAATAAAAAGATGATTTAAAAATACGAAATAAAATGCCACCCAAATTACGCTGTGTGATCTTAAACAAGTCTGTCCAATAAATTGCGCAATGTCGCAGTTTCATATAAGACACCAACCAAACAATAACAAAACAAACTATTCTTTGAAAATAAACAGGTCATTTGCATTTTGAAAATTGGCGATTCAACAGCAAATAACTGAAAATGTTGAGCAGCTGAGACTGAACGAACTTTCGTGCACGAAGGTGACTACAATGCGCCATTATAAATTGCAGGTGAGCAGATTTATTTGATACACGTTTGTCATTTTATTTCGTTACCATGAATTTAATACTAACGATTGAAAATCGGCGATACAACAGCAAATAACTGACATAACTGACTAACTAATAACTGACGAACAGCTGAGATTGAACGAACTTTCGTGCACGACGAAGGTGACTACAATGCGCCATTATAAATTGCAGGTGAGCAGATTTATTTGATACATGTTTGTCATTTTATTTCGTTACCATGAATTTAATACTAACGATTGAAAATCGGCGATACAACAGCAAATAACTGACATAACTGACTAACTAATAACTGACTAACAGCTGAGATTGAACGAA
>NW_017805700.1:538696-540799 GCF_001891065.2 Hippocampus comes | reverse complement strand
TTTTTTTTTTGTTTTTTTTAATCTTTATTGAACAAGTCAGGATACAATTCTCAAGAAACAGAAAAGGCACTAATCCAATCACCGAACGCGCATGGCCAGTCTCTACGTAAGGCCCTCTAGCTAGCCCTAGTAGGCATACGAGAACAAGTCAGGATACAGGATACAGATCACGAGTGTCAGACTCGTGATCTGATTGGCTATTGAAACCTGACGGTGCCCGTTCATTTACAGCGCACAGGGGCCTGCTCTGTTTAATCTGAAGGCTCCGAGCAAGTTTAATTAACCTGGCAACACAAGCTAGATGAAATATGATTGGTTAAAAACTCTACCATAATAAATAAGTTATTTTTCGAGTGGCTTGCAATGTTATTTAAAATAACATTGAAAGCCACTCAACTAAGTGGAAATAATACAACGTAAAGAACACAGAGAATAATTTTGTTTACATATTTATGAAAATAAAACAACATAAATTATAAAATAACATAAAATACATAAAAGTAAATTTACTTTTCTGAAAATGTTTAGGCCAGCAGAGAAGGCCTTGCTGGCCCTGAGGGTCCGCCACTGTATATAGATACATGTTGCAGCTCCGAAAAACGCAGAGCTGTGGTGTTGGTTTTTTAAAACGTTGTTAGAGGAATCTATGAGCGAAATTGTATCATGTTTAAAGTTTCATTTGGTCTGGGCACGTCGAAGCGTCTGGGTGCGTAATTAGCACCCCCAAATTCCTGTTCAGAAGGTGCCGGCCATTTGGGCGGAGGGCTGTTGCAGCCCACACCACAATTAACACATCAAGGCGGGTGGGCGATCAGAGGAGAGAGTGCCAGATCCGGTCACAAAGGGGGAACGAGTAATTTGGGAACAGCGGTTGAACAACAAAAGACAATTTGAGAACACCCATCGCTCCCAGGCGACATTTGTCGTCCGCAAAGTGTGCGATATGTTGATACAGTGTAGACCAGACAGAAAGGCGCCAATGTACCGGTGGTTCAAAGCTTAAACTCAGGTAACCAATCACTACCGAGGGGCCGGACCGGGGGTGCGGTATGCAAATGTCGGGGGCAGTGTTTTCCTTGTATGTTACAATAAAAGTCGGAATTGGCGGGAAGGGAGCTCGAGAGTGTGATCATCGGAGCAACTACCGTCGTTCGCTCTCAGAGATCCCCCTCCCGCCGATATTGAAGACAATTTTCCTGTGTGCCGAGTCATTTCTTTAACTTTGTCCGAGAAAATCTCTGACAGAAACTTGGCGTTGTCGGCAGGATGATGCGCTTGTTCGAACGGATTTGAGTTTTCCGATTTCCTCCGGTGGACGATCCGTGGCTGATCGCGCGTTTTGCGCCTCCGAAGCCAACCAGACCTCGTGGAACTTTTCCTGAAGGAACCAGCCGCGCACCGGACGCCGTGGGGAATGAGCAAACGACATCATCCAGCAGACCTGGGTTCAGCTCGGCATCGGGACGATTGTCGGAAAAATAAGGTCAGTCGGGGTGGTGGAGTAATCATTGCATAGTCGGGTAGACGAGTTTATGCTGAAAAGGAGTAAGCTAGCTCGGGTACCGTTTTGTGGTTAGCGGTACGGGGGAAGTACGATTCCCATTGACACAGCGCTCAAGCGCGTCTGTGAGAGCATCAGCTCATTTCGATATCGTTTCTCGCTAAGCGTAAATGGTAAGGAAGCTTTGCCTTCCTGCAGAGGTTGACCACCTCGGCGTGTGTTTGCATCTAACGTTGTATGCGTATGTTGCGCGTATCATTTTTGTGTTAGTGCGTAAGTGTGATTGGCGATCACGCTATTGTGGTAACGTATCCCATATAAACTCCGGCGCGGGCACGTACCGGTTCCTTTCGGGTAACGACACAGAACGAGATCGCGATTTTGTTTTTCTTTTTTTCTTTTTGTAAAATACCTGTCAACGCTTCCAGCTGTTGCGAGGCAACATGGCGACACGGAAGTCCTCGGGTTGCTGGCGATTGAGCGGCACGCAACAGACGACAGAACGTCACGATGTAGAAGCGTTAATCGAAAACATACGATTGGCTGAAATAGACTACAGAGGGTCAACACGATTCGTGAAAAAGTGGAAAAAGAAATACGGA
>NW_017805700.1:530208-536507 GCF_001891065.2 Hippocampus comes | reverse complement strand
GTGTAATCTGTTTGAACAAAACACAAGGGAAACGATACTGTCTTGTCATTGTTAATGTGTTTTCAAAATGGGTTGAACTGTCTTCGAGCGCTCGCGATGATTCGGGAACTGTGAAAGCATTGGGAGAATTGTTGGACATTGATTTGAAGCGACACTGTGCGTACCACCTGCAATCGGTTGGATTTGTGGAACGCACTAACGGAACTGTCAAAGCCAGGCTCATTAAGACAATGAGAGAGACTAAAAGACTATTTGATCAGAAAGAGATGCATAGGCACAATGACTTGCCAGGGTGTTCTGCTCCACAGACTCGCCAGGTCCGGAGTGGTGATCAGAATTTCCTCAAGGTGCTGAAAAGACTTCTCTGGGACAGTGAACGCTGGAATGGCCCCTCCCAAGTGATTGCAGCAACAACAACTGCGGTCAAGGTGGAAGGACGCGATGGCTGGATCCACCAGTCGCAGTACAAGCTCCTTTGGTTCAAGGTTGAGGGGCCTAGCGACGCCAGTCCCAGGAAGGAGAATCAGCACCTAAGTCCAAGTGCGCTGACCTTGCGTACCGCCGAAAGACCACAGTGGGAGAGAGGGTTTTCCGTGGTAAACACACCCCTCTCAAGAAAGACCACAGGAAGGGCAGTCAAGCGTTGCCTATGCATCATCAGCATCATCGGCATCGGCATCATCTTCATGGGCCTTAGAGCAGTCACGGTGGGCACATAGGCCCACGAAAGGAGTGACTTGCCTCATGGGATTAGACGTCTGGAGGCAGGAGACGATTGTTGGTATATCTTTATTTTCCTGTTTTCGTGTCGCTTGCGGGATCCTGCTGGTCAGAGGCTGTGCTGCCAAATTCATGGATGCTATCAAAGTGAAGTGGCGGCTCAGCTGACAGTGGCCATGTCGGAGTACCAACAGGTGCACACGGATTCTGATGAAGATTATTTTAACAATGATTGTGACGATGATTGATTTACTGTAGCCTTATGTAAGCCTGTATGACGACTTCACAGAAAAGCATTGCAGATGTGAGTGTTTGATGTTCTTGGGTTGGCTTACTTTGTATATAGTAGTTAGTAGTTAGTTAGATTAGATTTTTGATTTCCATTTACTGTGTGTTTAGGTTAGATTCGATTTTCATTTACTGTGTGCAGCCATTGCCCGGGAAGGGTTTTCTGTCCTAATCTTGTTACACCCCCTTTTCCCTCAGGACAGTTTTTCCTCCCACCCGTGCAATTGCATATCAATGTCACCTGGGCGTTTCACGAAACTTTAATTATGATACAGAGGAGGGAATGTTAGAGGAATTTATGAGCAAAATTGTATCATGTTTAAAGTTTCATTTAATTTGGACACATCTAAACGTTTGGGCGCGTATCCAGCACTTCCAAATGCCTGTGCACAAAGGCGCCGGCCACCTGGCCGGAGGGCTGTTGAAGTCCACAATTAGCACGTCAATGCAGGTGGGCAATCACAGGGGAGGGGGCGAAACTCGGTCACAAAAGGGGAATGAATAATTTGGGAACAGCGGTTGAACAACAAAAGACGAGTTGAGAACACCCGTCGCGCCCAGGCGACATTTGTCGTCCGCAAAGTCTGCAACATGTTAATTCAATGTAGACCAGACAGAAAAGGCGCCAACGTACTGGTGGTTCAAGTTTAAAAAACAGGTAACCAATCACCACCGAGGGGCCGGACCGGGGGTGCGGTATGCAAATGTCGGGGGCAGTGTTTTCCTTGTATGTTACAATAAAAGTCGGAATTGGCGGGAAGGGAGCTCGAGAGTGTGATCATCGGAGCAACTTCAGGACAGTTTTTCCTCCCACCCGTGCAATTGCATATCAATGTCACCTGGGCGTTTGACGAAACTTTAATTATGATACAGAGGAGGGAATGTTAGAGGAATCTATGAGCGAAATTGTATCATGTTTAAAGTTTCATTTGATCTGGGCACGTCGAAGCGTCTGGGTGCGTAATTAGCACCCCCAAATTCCTGTTCAGAAGGTGCCGGCCATTTGGGCGGAGGGCTGTTGCAGCCCACACCACAATTAACACATCAAGGCGGGTGGGCGATCAGAGGAGAGAGTGCCAGATCCGGTCACAAAGGGGGAACGAGTAATTTGGGAACAGCGGTTGAACAACAAAAGACGATTTGAGAACACCCGTCGCGCCCAGGCGACATTTGTCGTCCGCAAAGTCTGCGATATGTTGATACAGTGTAGACCAGACAGAAAGGCACCAATGTACCGGTGGTTCAAAGCTTAAACTCAGGTAACCAATCACCACCGAGGGGCCGGACCGGGGGTGCGGTATGCAAATGTTGGGGGCAGTGTTTTCCTTGTATGTTACAATAAAAGTCGTAATTGGCGGGAAGGGAGCTAGAGAGTGTTTGATCATCGAAGCAACTACCGTCGTTCGCTCTCGGAGATCCGCTCCCGCCGATATTGAAGACAATTTTCCTGTGTGCCGAGTCATTTCTTTAACTTTGTCCGAGAAAATCTCTGACAAACGTACACTTTATTTATGCTTTTAACCGTCTCGACAAACACAGACGTGACTACGTCCAACTCCGTGCCTTCTCTTCTCTCTTTCGACTCAAGAGGCGTTCAAATACAGAGCCTCCGAAAAACGGAAATGAATAATCTCTTCAATGACACTAAGAAAAGTGAAAATAATGCACCAAAACAGAAAATCAATCAAGGAAATCACAAAATACATTTTATGGGGGCGTTTGTGAATACACAACAAAGGAATGAATAACATTAACAATTCTGAGACAGTCCAGTCTCCTACATACATACAGCATGTGTTTCCTTCATTGTAAGTTTTATAGAAGGCTTTTATTTTTTTGCAGCTGCAGACATATTTGTTAGTTTTGTTTGTTTTTTTGTCCTGTATGGGTCTTTCAACATTTTGGGTTGCCGACCCCTGGGCTCGTGCATTAGAATACTGTAGGTATTTTAGGATTAGCCACTAGGGGGATAGAGAGAACACTGTTAGCCATTCAGATTAGAACAGTGGTTCTTAACCTTGTTACAGGGACCAAACCCAACCAGTTCACCAAACCCTTCTTTAGTGAAAAATAAAAATCGGATTTTTTACAAATTCAAGACATTAAAAAATGCATATATTAAAAACAGAAAAAAGTAAATACAAATTCAAGACATAAGTCTAATTTGTTTTTGTTGTATGGTAGAGGCTCTGTCAAACCCCTGAGACCGATTCACCGAACCCCTAGGGTTCGATTTAACCCAGGTTAAGAACCACTGGAACCTCATCAATTTCAAGTACATTGACAGATTATTAAATGCTTTTCAATCTCACATTATAATATTTTAATCATTCTTATTTAAGAATTCCGTCATGAATTTAAAATATTATTAAATACCTTTATCTCACATAAATACATGTATCCCACTTATGAAATACTTTTTATTTAACTTCGCACTATTTTTGTCATCCTTATTAAAGACTTCCCTCATTAATTTCAGATAAATTGAGAGTTAATCCCACACAATCGGACATGCGATATAGAATCCTAAAAATTACTTTGGCTCTAAATTAGAGTAAAACGAGTCCTTGCAATCATACGAATGAAAGTTAAAAATAACCAGGCCTTTCCACACGCAACGAATCATTTAGAAAAGGGAGCTGCTGCATTCCGTTGACTGGTGTTTCCCAGTAGGTGGGGATGTTTCTCCATGTTCTGAGGGTGCAATGACTGACTATAAACAGTGTAAAATATCATGTGATTGTCATACTCAGCATTCTCTAACCTCACTATGAGCTGTGAAATGTAGGCTGAAATTGGATGGGCTTTTGTGGAGTGTTTAGATTTGAAAGTTGAGATGGGGCGAATGGCAGTGTAAGGGACAGAAAAGTGATGATCATTTGAAGGGCCAAGGACTGACTGGGGCCAGAGAAAACAGTATTTGCAATTTAAAGCTTGGAAGTGGTGGGGCCGAATGTGATTTTTTTTTTCTTTCCATGACACCCCAAAACACAATCAGTACACATGAATGGAGCACACAAACCTCAATTTGTTCTTCTTTCTTTAGGAGGGAAGCAAAAAGGTCTTGAACTTTGACCTCAAGCTGTTCAACCTGCAGGCTGAGCGATTGGTTCTTCTGCACCAGACCATCAATCAACCTGAAGGACAATCACTCATGTAGTGGTTAAAATGCTACTTAATTTTGAGATTTTACAAGCAGACAGCATACCTCAACTCATACGGTTTAGCCATAGTTCATACGGATTTTGTGGTGAATCTTACGTATATGGCCATATTGCACAAATCATACGGATTCTGAAAATTTTTTTTTTTTTTTTTTTTCCCTAACAGGTTTGCTTTTGCCCAGAATGGTGCTAGTCTACTCGAATGTTTTCATTTCCGGTAACTTTCCAGTAAATCACGTGGTTCCTAGTTGAAAACAGCAGAGTATTCATTGCATACTTCAGTAGTGTACAAGCAAGTTCTACAAGGAAACAAATATATCATTCATATTTCGTGGGTTTTTTTCTGCCGTTATTTTGACATATAAAATGCTTTGGTATGTTATAAGGATTGTTTGCTTTTTATAAGGATTTTTTTGGTAGTTTATACAGGTTGGCGCTCCGAAAAGTTGACAGGTATGAGACAGTGAACTTGAAGCAGATTTGTTTGGCATAGAAGCAAATGGAGCTCCCAGCACATTTCACGATGAGCACAAATTGAGCAGTTAGGGGCCAACTTAAAAGTCTCATATCACTGCTTTCAATGATTCTATGAATTAATAAACGAGTTGATATCATACATAACAACCCTACGTTATGTGTAGTCCTCCTAACTAACACGTTACAAGAACATACACATATACCGTTAGTGTACAACTTTTACAGAACAAATTTATAAATAATGTGAGCATATTCTAGACGCGTGTGTGTATGTGTACGTGCATGTGTGCATTTGCATGTATGTGCGTATTTTAAAGCCCATTCTAATTTTGCTTTGTGCATAAGCAACTTAGTGACATCACCTGTCTTTGTCATCATATAAACTCTCCTGAGCCTGGCAGTGTTTGGTCTCAGAGTATGCGAGCAAAGCCATATGATCAGCCTTGTCTCTTGCCGGTTGGGCCTCCTGAACTCAACAGAAACACGAAAATGGTGGGAGATGAATAGCAAACAGTGTCTGGTTCTGATTACTAACAGTGAAGTCATCCTGTGCAAGACATCAGTGTGTACCTCTGGTAACAGCTCCACTTTGGTTTGAAGAATTTCCTGCATTGGGCTGATGTCCTTTTGACATTTAGGCGAATGGCTTGTAAACTTCTCTTCAGGTGACAGATTCTCTGTGGCAATTCTGCAGTGTTACAAAAACAAAATCATACTAAGGAAAATAATAGCTAAAGACCCAAACTAATGAATTGAACACACAAAAAACAAGATTTCATATCTACATTGAAGAACACGTAAAAATAAATCCATCCATTTATCAATTTTCCGATCAGCTTTAACTCAGGGATGGCAATTTTCCGCGGATACGTGGAAATCCGCCGTTTTATTTCTTAAATTGATCATTTTTGTGAATCGTCTAAATCCGTTGAGAAAATTTTAGGGTGGGTCAGGTACCTTATCGTCTAGTTTTCACGAGCTCACCCGATCAGTCTTTCCATCTTCCGATTGTAAGCAGCCCTGCGATTGGACGTGTATGATGTCTTACTTGTTGTCGCTATATCGGCAAATGCAAATCACAACCAATCCGTGTTCGCCTTCCTAAACCCCTTTCTCGCGAATGCCGAATGTTATCGAGACTCGTGACAAAGCTAAAGTGCGTCAGATAGATGCGGATCTGAAAAACACGTTTCGATGGGACTGGTTGGATAGTAAGCTGACGGTGTCCCTAGTAGGAAACAGTAAAGAGGAACCATTGTGCTTGTGTCGGATTTCGTGAAAAAGCTCGATGTCACCGGTAAAGCTCTGTGTACAGTGTGTGACGATGTCATTCTATACGGATCGAGAGGATGGAGAGCTTTACAGAGTCACACAACCTCGGTGAAACACCGAAAACAGACATTTCTACTGAAAAGTAACTACTCGATCTCAAGCGCTTTTCGACAGCCTGGAGCATGTGTAAAAACAAGAGGAGTTGGCTAAAAAGAGAGTGGAAAAAGACGGAGAGGACCAATAAGCTTTTAGCGCTTGCTAAAAAGCTTAAAATGAAGAGAAAATAAAGTATTCTACCTCATGAAACTGTATATTGTTGTATATACTGTAAATAGACATCCACTTTATATAATAAAATACATTCATAACCCATATATA
>NW_017805700.1:527710-529926 GCF_001891065.2 Hippocampus comes | reverse complement strand
GAATAGTGAACAATCTTGGGATTTTTTCTGTTCAAGTTTCAAATAGTGTGTAAATTGAATACACTTCATCTTCAGCATGTCGAGTGCCACTTTGGTACGTGGCCACGCCCCCGTCCAGGCCACGCCCCCTTCCGCTTTTTTCATCACTAGCCATTGTCATTCCTGTTAACTTCACAAGGGTCGTGGGGCATGCTGCAGCCAGTCCCAGCTGTCTCTACGGGCAGTAGGCGGGGGACACCCTGAACCGGTTGCCAGCCAATCGCAGGGCACATAGAGACGAACAACCGTCTGCGCTCACACTCACACCAAGGAACAATTTGGAGTGTTCAACCAGCCTGCCATGCATGTTTTTGAAATATGGGAGTCCCTGGAGAAAACCCATGCAGGCACGGGGAGAACATGCAAACTCCACACAGGAAGGCCGGAGCCAGGATCGAACCCCCGACCTCTGCACTGCGAGGTCGACGCACTAGCCATGGCACCATCGAGCCACCCGTAATTAATAAATAAATAAATAAATACAGAAATAAATAAAAGAAAGGAAAACTGTGTAAAAATAAATAAATCGCAAGAACTTTCAAGTGAGTGAAAGTATTCCAAAATGGCAACTGAAATCATTTCAGGCATGTAAGGGCATTTATCTAAACCTGTTTGAGGTGAGTGAAAACAGCCATATGAAATCTTGTAACCAATCTTCTGCCGTGTAACAATGACTTGATCCATCTATCCATTCATTGCAACTTTGTTTTTTTTTTTTTTTTTTGGTCTCAAGAGCTCTGCTTCCTGGGTCCTGGAATTTTTGTTTGCTACACGGCATATAATATACAGGAATCAGCTGTAACTGCTTTTGATTTTCTGGTTCGAGTACAGTGCTTGATTTGCATCATGTTGTTTGCATCTGAACATGCCCAATCTGGCCTTAAGTATAACAAAGAGCTAGTTCATTGGCAATGTTTTCAGTCCATCATGACAGGCTTGTCAAATGATAACATAGGCACAAAGATGAGGATGTATTTATAGGAAGAACATAGTAGTAGCAATGAGTTGCTTTGACAAAAAAGAAAAATGCAGATTGCACAGTACGATGAAAATGAGAGGGCCCAAAAGGCAAAAGAAAAAAAAGCACTCATAGAGCAAGTATCAGTCCAAGAGAGAGATGGTGATGACAGTGATCAAATAATGTGTTGGATAAACCTTGTAAGCCAATAAAAGATAACTACAACACCTTAATCAGGGAGCTCACAGGCCAAGTTGTATTCCTTGTGCAAGCTGTCCAGCATGGTGGGAAAGTAGCCGATGAACACCAAATCAAAGTGCCACTTGACAATTTTAGGAGACCAACGAGGCAATGTGTAGTGTGTGGGCAAGACAAAAGGACTGCAATCACTGTTTTAAGCGCAGTAATGGGCAAGAGGTAGAGGGCAGACAAAAACATGGGGAAATGGGTCACGGTTGTCACAGAGCGGCATGCTATGACCTCAGAATTTAAGTCCAAAGAAGAGTCAAACTGGAACCCCCTAATGGAACCTGTAAGCACATGTGAAGTGAAAAATAAACTGTCTACTCATAACACTTAGACACCTTCAAACTCAAACGGTAAATAAATCTCAAGACAAAGACTACTTGGCTCCTGCAACCGTTGGACAAGATGTAAATGAGTTTTTCAATTCATCAGCAGAAAATGTCTTGTTTAGTGCAAATGTAACCGTGTGAAGACTTGAGTCTTCACACGGGTACAGTTGTGGGACATTGGAGCCGTGTGTCCAAATAGCAGTAATTATCTAAACAAAGTTGTACATTAGGGTGGTCCATTTTGGAAAAGTTTGTCGGATTCGTCGGGCCGGGTCGGAAATCTTGTCGATACTATGACACAAGGATGTGTGCAAAATTTTATTCCGATCGGATAATTTTATCCCGTCCCGCAGAGCGACCAAAGTTTCCCCTATGGAAAGAATCTTACGGGGCTGAATGGTAGTACGGTTTCTCCCGTACAGTAAGGATTTTGTTTTGCTCAGTTCGCACTTGCAATAATTCAAAGACGGAAGACAGGAACGCATGTATTGCAAAAAAGGCAACCGTGGTGATCCTGCAACACTGGTGAGATTGTTGGTCCATGTTAACTGGTCCATCTGTCTATCTGTACATCTGTCTACATCGCGCGACTGTCTGGAAGTGATCCGATCCGTTTTGCATTTTTTTCAGGCCGGGAGTGGTGC
>NW_017805700.1:520365-527604 GCF_001891065.2 Hippocampus comes | reverse complement strand
CCCGGTGTCGCTCCACGACCTGCAGAAGGTGCTGTCGCTGTTCCTCGTCGCGCGTAATGGCGCCGCAGAACGCGCTGATGAGGGCGACGCCCCTCGTGCTCTTTTTTTTTTTTGAATCTTGATTAGCTCCAAGGTGTCCGCGCGTTCGATGTCGAAAAGCGTCCTCAGCTCAGCGTCCAGTAAGAATTCCGGCGATTCTCGACTTCAATTGAAAGATATTAGCTCGCCAGTAGGTGACCGTTGTGTGTTAGGCGTGCGTTTGAGTTTGTCTCCGGCTGCTGAGAGCAGCGATGGAATGGTTAGTTAGTCAGGAGGTGATCGTTCGGGCAACATTCAGCCCAGCCAGTGTCACGCATGGCAAACAGGGCACAGTTAAAATACACATGTTCACCCTATTGAGACCAGTTGTTATGGTGGAAACTTTGGCCGCTTTGCGGGACAGGAAAATATCATCAGATCGGAATGAAATTTTGCACAGAACCTTGTACCATAGTATCGACAAGAATTCCGACCCGGCCCGACGAATCCGACAAACTTTTTTTTTTGCCATGAAAATGTGGACCACCCTATTGTACATGCATATACTTTGTAATTGCACAACTAGTGAATATTGTCCTTTCTTTTTGCTGTTTGATAGGAACCCTCTTTTGCGAGTTGACCTGATCTTTGGAAAAGAGGAGGAGGAAGGATACAACGCACACCAAGAATATGTGCAAAAATGGCAACAATACATGAAAGCACACGACTTTGCATCCTAAATCCATTCAAAAAACTAGACCAAGAGGAAAAACACACTATGACAAGAGAAGAGGGGAAAGTGCCTTTTCCCAGGTGACAAGGTCCTCGTGAGAAACATGTCAGAACGTGGAGGACGAGGAAAGTTGCGCTCAAATTGGGAGAGTCAAGATCTCTCAAAAGGAGACAGTGACTGTGAGGTAAGAAGCTGAATGTTGCACAGGGAGAGGCAGAATCCTAAATCGTAACATGTTAATGCCATGCAACTCCTTACCACTCAAGGTACAGGAAAAAAGTGGAATCTTCATATCCAGCAAGAAACAGCATCACCAAAGCATCTGATGGAAGCATCAGCAGACTCAGACACCTCAAATAAGGAAGGGTGGCATGAGGAACTACTAGCACCAACCTGCAGAGCAAAATGTTGCCCCCTCATGACGCCTGAAATCGAACCAAAATTCGGAATGGAGGTTCCAGGTCAAATAGTTTTGGACAATGACCCTCATGAAACCTTCACAACGGGAAATGACAGTCAAGACACACACCATTCAGTCTGAACAATTAGCTCAGGTACATGCAACGGAGCCTTCTGACACACAACCACACAGGTCACAGAAAGAAAGAGGATTTGAAGTGACATTCACATATGATTCATTTGGCAGCCAGGCAACACACCAACCTGATAATGGTTAATACACTGCGCCTTGGCTATTGCCACAGCTGTCTAGTTTACAGAGGGCTTTTATCCTAAACTTGTTTTTGCAGGATACACCTGAAAAACTACCACATCAACTTCGTGTTTGTGAACTGAGTGGTTACTATTCATCAGTGACAACATGGAACAATGAGAATTGAGATTTTAAAAAATAATACTAATGAGGTGACGTTACGCACGCAATATCATATTTGGTGTTAAAATGTTATTGTCAGGGCGGCCCCACCGGGCCAGTGGTTAGCGCGTCGACCTCACAGTGCAGAGGTACCGGGTTCAATTCCAACTCCTGTGTGGAGTTTGCATGTTCTCCCCGGGCCCACGTGGGTTATCTCCGGGGTACTCCGGTTTCCTCCCACATTCCAAAATCATGAACGGCAGGCTTATTGAACACTCTAAATTGTCCCTAGGTGTGAGTGTGAGCGCGAATGGTTGTTGGTTTCTGTGTGTCCTGCGATTGGCTGGCAACCGGTTCAGGGTGTCCCCCGCCTACTGCCCGAAGACAGCTGAACGGGAAATGACAGTCAAGACACACACCATTCAGTCTGAACAATTAGCTCAGGTACATGCAACGGAGCCTTCTGACACACAACCACACAGGTCACAGAAAGAAAGAGGATTTGAAGTGACATTCACATATGATTCATTTGGCAGCCAGGCAACACACCAACCTGATAATGGTTAATACACTGCGCCTTGGCTATTGCCACAGCTGTCTAGTTTACAGAGGGCTTTTATCCTAAACTTGTTTTTGCAGGATACACCTGAAAAACTACCACATCAACTTCGTGTTTGTGAACTGAGTGGTTACTATTCATCAGTGACAACATGGAACAATGAGAATTGAGATTTTAAAAAATAATACTAATGAGGTGACGTTACGCACGCAATATCATATTTGGTGTTAAAATGTTATTGTCAGGGCGGCCCCACCGGGCCAGTGGTTAGCGCGTCGACCTCACAGTGCAGAGGTACCGGGTTCAATTCCAACTCCTGTGTGGAGTTTGCATGTTCTCCCCGGGCCCACGTGGGTTATCTCCGGGGTACTCCGGTTTCCTCCCACATTCCAAAATCATGAACGGCAGGCTTATTGAACACTCTAAATTGTCCCTAGGTGTGAGTGTGAGCGCGAATGGTTGTTGGTTTCTGTGTGTCCTGCGATTGGCTGGCAACCGGTTCAGGGTGTCCCCCGCCTACTGCCCGAAGACAGCTGGGATAGGCTCCAGCACCCCCCGTGACCCTTGTGAGTATAAGCGGATTGGAAAATGAATGAATGAATGTTATTGTCATGTTTATATCGCTTAGGCTAGGCTAGTTAACCCCTTAAAGTTAGGTCACCCATGGCATTGAAATAATGTAAATGAAATAGTTCCATTGAAGGTACAAATTTCAATAAGACCTCACAATGGGCCATGGGATTTAAAGTGATATGACTGGAATTATTTTGTGTCAAAGCACTAATGGGGTACTGTACTGCTATTACAACTTCTCAGAAGTTAACTATCAATATGTATAAACACTATATACATATTTTTGCAAAAACCCAATGTAATGCATGTAAACCCATTCATGCCATTCAACCTTTTAAAATGGAAGATTGCAATTGTCGACGTGAAACTTCATTAATTTTGGCATCGCATGAGTGTGATTCGGGCTTGTAGCAAATATGGCTAGTCGCTCGTTAGACCACTTTGCAAGCCTCAAGAAACTTTTGTCATAATCATCAAGATGACAGGGGTGTTCCGAAAAAGGGGGCGTGAGTCAATGTTCAAAGGAGGATGAGGACATCCCCGCATCCCAAAATGTTCGCATTCCAAAGTAACGTGACACTTCAGAGGAGCAAAGCGGGAACTGCAAATCTGAACAGACCATTAAACACTTTAGTGTGAATGCAATTTTGAGCGGACAACATCACGAGATATGGGAACCATGCTTCATGTTGTGTTTCGTGTTGAATCTTGTTCTTCAACTTGCTTTATCGAGATGAATTCATTTGTAGAAGACTTACAGCTTTGAGTTACTTCTGGTTGATTGATTGAACAATTGTTAGGTTTCACAGAATTACTATATCCACCCATCCATCCATCCATTTTCTGAACCGCCTATCCCCTGCTGTTTTCAGGCAGTAGGCGGGGGACACCCTGAACCAGTTGCCAGCCAATCGCAGGGCACACAGAGACAAACAACCATTTGAACCCACACTCACACCTTGGGACAATTTAGAGTGTTCAGTCAGCCTGCTATACATGTTTTTGGAATGTGGGAGGAAACCGGAGTACCCGGAGAAAACCCACGCAGGCCCGGGGAGAACATGCAAACTCCACACAGGAAGGCCGGAGCCGGAATCGAACCCAGCACCTCTGCACTGTGAAGCCGATGCTCTAAGCAATTGACCAACACTTTATACCTGTAATATACAAAGTATAATTTTAAAATATATCACCAACGATGTGGCCTCGATTAACTTCATGCCTGTTTCAATTTTTCCTCATTCAAGTGAGTAGGGAATCGAAAAGCCCCCTTGTTTTGACCCAACAACAGGAGTGGCCTGGTTTGATACCACTTCGTGTCCCACACTTCTTTGCCTCTTCTTTTTTGGTCCTGCTCTTTTCTTCTCTCCTGGGCGCAGCTGGGCCCTTACTGGAGGGGCTCCCTTCGTCCCTAGCCTCAACATTTCTTTTGTTTGAAGAATCTTTTTCTTTTGTTGGTTTCAGGCAGTTATGCTGCAAGAGCAAAGACATTGGCGTACACTATATATGCCCTCGCACTGATGTAAGCTTATGTTATAATATTAATTATTGTCATTTTATGTTTGAGCATCAAATTATTTCATGTTAAGAATACCTAAATTATATTCTGTTGTTTGACAATTGCTTAGACATGTTTTTATGTTGATAGGTTCTGATTGGCTCTTGAAGTAAGAGAACCAGGAAGTGATTTTAGTTAAGAGGAGAGTTATGTTCTCGAACGTGCAGCAGTGCGGCCGTCTTTTTTTCCCTTTTAATAAAACTGCATTCAAAGGATTCCATCTCTCCTTTTGCCGTTCGTAAAGTAGAGCTATCCACTAAACACAACGAACCCATCAACTTACACTGATATTAAGACGACAAACTTGTTGTTGTGTTTTTATTTAGGTTACATTTGGTTTTGTTCCCTCAATCCCTTGTGCCCTTTTTGTCCCACCTGTTATCGTCGTCTGTGTACCTTGTGTTTAACCAATCGGCTCCCTCAACCTTTGTGTTTTGTTCAGGTGTTTCTCGTTGTCGCGTCACTTTGCTTGTATTTAGTTACCTGGGTTCTGTCGGTCTGTGTTGGGTGAGTGTTTGTGTGCTCCTGTCACGTTTTGTTTTCTGTCACAGAATATTTTGCTACTTTCGTTAATTGTGGTTTTTCAGGACTTCAAGTATTTGAGCGAGTTTTCTCCTGTGTACCCTGCAAGTGGGTTTTTTGTTTTTTGTTTTGTTTTTGGTTAATACATTTTGTTCAGTCAACCCTGGTCCTCCCTGCTTTTTTTTTTTTTTGCGTCCAACTACCACCTCGCAAAACGTGACACTTGTTGGCCACACAAGATGCCCAGAACTCGCTCCTGTGCACCTTTATTTATTTATTGTCTGGACTCAAATCAGTACAAACTTGTCACAGCTCATTCAGAAGACAATAAGTGAGTGCAAAGGGGTTAAGTTAGTCATGGAACCACGTGTCCATCTTTTCAGGAAGTTAACACAATATTGTGCCAAGATCATCAGAGTTTAATTGTTTTTGTTTTATCTAATTTCATTCCATTAGTTTCTCATTCTTTGCTACTCTTTCCACTGAGTTAGTTCTCTTATGATGTGTTGCTCCCAATTCCCATGTAGAGTTGGAGAATAAACCTGCATTGTGTACTGTGTGTGTGCGCTTAAATGAAAGTTTGGGATGCCCAGAGATGGCAAAAGAAATATACGCAGCAAATTTATGGCCCCGTGAAGCTGAAACTTAAGGATAAGAAATGTTTGTTCCACTCACGGTACCGTGTCCAGAAACTTCTTTTTTTCACTGAGCTCATTTTTCAAGCTTTCAACTTCTACCTTCAACTGGATGTTCTGGAAGGAATAGAAAACATACGGTATCTTAAGAACTTGTACAAAAGGGACAGGTGAAAAATAGTTCATCAATTCAATAGTCAATAATGTGCCCACTTAACGTGGGAGTGTCCAGACAGATACATATGTCAGCTACACAAACTGCTCCTTTTGATTCGGGATGTGTACAAATACAGAGGTGGTGGATAAAAATATATTTTTAAAATCATACATGTCAGAGGAAACTTATGCTATCAACTGTTAAAATACAAACAAGTAACATTTTAAATATGGTACTTTATACAAAGTGATATCTGATTAACCAACAGGTTCTTTGGTCTCAAAATCATATCAAACACCAACTCATTAAATCAGCTCCCGAACGCCAACACACAGTAGTGGAGTTAGGGGCCTTGCGGTGTCAATTCACAACACAAAATGAGTCCCCTTGTCTCCAGGGAGTTTAGTGCAAACTAAGAATAGCTCTAAATAGTTATTTGGGTTATGAACACCTGCTGTATTCGCACCCCTCGCTGTATGCACCAGCTGTCCCTCCTCCCAAGGTCTCCAACAACTGTCAGAAACAAACTGCCTGCTATTCTGCACACATCGACTGTGCAGAAATCTGCAATGTTTTTACTCGTGCAATGAACTTTCTTACAACTGCATTTGTTGTTATTACTGACTTCCTTGAAAAAATCTCCACTTGCAACTTTACAAGTGTACATGCCCAGTGTTCTCAGATGCACACAAGCATCAGGTCACTGGCCTCCTAGAAGAACATAGTGTGTCATCAGGTCTATCGCTACCAGTGGAAAATAGGTCAGCCAAACACTGGAGGGCAATTCAAACAACCTTTCTCTTGGCAGATATGATTCCTTTTTTTTATGTTTAACACAACAGAAAAGCCCAACAACTTTGACAAGTTATAATGCATATTTTACATGTTGATTTTATGATTATGAGAACTTGCTCATTCAATATATGTTCTGCAAATGTGAAATTAAGTTAACCCTGACATTTAAAAATATTTTTTGATTTATTTGTTTGCTGTCAGAGCCCTTGGCTCAACTCAGTGTGTAATTTGTGGAAAAGCACCAGTGACACCAAAACATTCGATACGATATATTAGTACTGTAGCAGGTCATAATCACATGAAGTTTTGTCATGCTGCCAAAACTGGAAAGCAACATCTTATCATTCCATACAAAAAAAGAAATCATCAAATCAAAACATATCTCTTCAGGATTCAAATTGCTGGATAAGAATCTATTCCCCAAATGACAGCTGTAAATGTTGGTACCAGACCTTACAACAATAACAAAACAAACTATTCTTTGAAAATAAACAGATCATTTGCATTTTGAAAATGGGCGATACAACAGCAAATAACTGAAAATGTTGAGCAGCTGAGATTGAACGAACTTTCGTGCACGAAGGTGACTACAATGCGCCATTATAAATTGCAGGTGAGCAGATTTATTTGATACATTTTTGTATCTTTGTCATTTTATTTCGTTACCATGAATTTAATACTAACGAAATAAAATGACAAGAAGAAATGTAAAATAAAATTCATTGACTCACCAATGTAGTTCTCCACAGCGTCTGCTTATTTGAAAATAAAGTCGATCCTCCTTTGTTTTCTCAGCTAAACTTCAGTGGCTCTGTTGTACAGTTTTCAGGTCCAATAGCAAGTCCTTTTCTATCGACATGGAAGCTAATGCTGAA
>NW_017805700.1:509326-520034 GCF_001891065.2 Hippocampus comes | reverse complement strand
TTTTTTTTTAATCTTTATTGAACAAGTCAGGATACAATTCTCAGGAAACAGAAAATGCGCTAATCCAATCACCGAACGCGCACGGCCAGTCTCGACGTAAGGCCTTCTAGCTGGCCCTAGTACGCAGACGAGTCAGATCACGAGAGTCTGACTCGTGATCTGATTGGCTATTGAAACCTGACTGTGCCCGTTCATTTACAGCGCAAAGGGGCCTGCTCTGTTTAATCTGAAGGCCCCGAGCAAGTTTAATTTACCTGGCAACACAAGCTAGCTGAAATATGATTGGTTAAAAACTCTACCATAATAAATAAGTTATTCGGCTTTCAATGTTATTTTGAATAACATTGAAAGCCACTCGACTAAGTGGAAATAATATGACGTAAAGAATACAGAGAATAATTTTGTTAACATATTTATGAAAATAAAATAACAAATTTATGTTATTCTCAGAAAAGTAAATTTACTTTTCTGAGAATGTTTAGGCCAGCAGAGAAGGCCTTGCTGGCACTGAGGGTCCGCCACTGGTCAAATGTGTATTTTGAAAAACAAGCTAATTAGTGGCTGTTTATTTTAAAGCATGTCTTCACACCTAGCATTGTCATAACTTTATATGGACAAACGTACACATTTGAGAAAGAAGAAACATGCAACCGGAAGAATGCAAGAACGGTTGCAGACCTGCTTTCCACACGAGTTAATGTCAAGTACAAGCCTGCTTTGCTGAAAACAGCAATGCTCAGAGAGGGGTGCAAGTCAAGATGTTTGGAGAACGTATTCACACAAATAAACTCACCTTCTTGTGCATGTCATCGCTGCTCTGCTCAAACGTCTGCTCTATCTTCTCCTCCAGGAAGTAGATCCGAAGCTTCAGGCTGAAGTTCTCCTTTTTCAGGTCATTTAGATGCTGTGAGATAGTGCGGTAACCATGAAAATTGCAATTAGACATGACACCAGGCTGATGTACCTGAGGGAGCATTATACCTCCATTTAGCATAGTATAATTGATGCAAAAGCAAAAAAAAAAAAAAAAAAAGCAGAGCTGCTAAAGGTTCCTTCCAAACTACACAAATCAGACAGAAACAGAGAATAATTTTGTTAACATATTTATGAAAATAAAATAACAAATTTATGTTATTCTCAGAAAAGTAAATTTACTTTTCTGAGAATGTTTAGGCCAGCAGAGAAGGCCTTGCTGGCACTGAGGGTCCGCCACTGGTCAAATGTGTATTTTGAAAAACAAGCTAATTAGTGGCTGTTTATTTTAAAGCATGTCTTCACACCTAGCATTGTCATAACTTTATATGGACAAACGTACACATTTGAGAAAGAAGAAACATGCAACCGGAAGAATGCAAGAACGGTTGCAGACCTGCTTTCCACACGAGTTAATGTCAAGTACAAGCCTGCTTTGCTGAAAACAGCAATGCTCAGAGAGGGGTGCAAGTCAAGATGTTTGGAGAACGTATTCACACAAATAAACTCACCTTCTTGTGCATGTCATCGCTGCTCTGCTCAAACGTCTGCTCTATCTTCTCCTCCAGGAAGTAGATCCGAAGCTTCAGGCTGAAGTTCTCCTTTTTCAGGTCATTTAGATGCTGTGAGATAGTGCGGTAACCATGAAAATTGCAATTAGACATGACACCAGGCTGATGTACCTGAGGGAGCATTATACCTCCATTTAGCATAGTATAATTGATGCAAAAGCAAAAAAAAAAAAAAAAATGCAGAGCTGCTGAAGGATTCCTTCCAACTACACAAATCAGATAGATCTGTGTTTGAAACATTGACCAACTGGAAACACCGAACGTGAGTATGAGCTCCTCTTGGTTTGGATTGGTTTGGGGAGGGTCAGTGCCACTGACACTGCAAAAAGGAATTAAAGGACTTGAGCTGGTGGGTGGTGGTTGACATGTTTCCTTTTTTACCCTGAGGAAGTCATTTAAAGAATGCGTCATTCCATTGGGTTAAATTCTGTGAGTGTATGTGGGTCATTCCATAATTTTATTTTTTGTTGTTGTTTTGTTGTTTATTTTGTGCCCCATTAAATTTCAGATAATCCATACACAAAATACAGACAGAAGAAAGGTCAGAGAAAGTACAAAAGTTGTATTTGTGCAGTATTGATTCATGCAGTTATGTAAGCTACACCAAATTAGATTGTACCTATAAATAATTATAATTATCATATTTTTAAATAAATATAGTAGATAGATCATTTGGAATTGGTCATTTTATATCTCACTTGCACGCTGAAAACGTGTGGGCACCCCTGTGATAGACGGTTCTGTGAGGTTGTACAGGGATAGTACGGTCGTGCCCTTAGGTATGAGTTAATTTATGACATGAAGACGCTTATAAGTCACAACATTAAAAAAAATCTACTGTAATCTACTTTACCCATTGAAATGAATAAAAATGGCAATCTATTTCACCCGAAACAAACATAAAGCCAATGTTTGTAATGTGTTTTTGATGAGGAAAATCAATACTGTATAATGTCAAACAGTACTTTCAACAAGCATACAATTACGACATAATTAAATAGAATTTCAAATAACTGCTGCTCATTTTTGGCACGCTTTGACCAGCAGGGGGCAGTATAAGACAGGCATACGGAAATACGGCGGTATGAAAACGTTTTCCCCTTCGAAATATTTTTTTTTGTTGCTGTTTCCCCACTTTAATGTTTAAGATCAGCAGTGTGTAATAGATCAGACACAGCCTCAGCTCACCTGCGAGACTTGTCACCCCCTGACGAGTATTTCATTTCCATATTTGGTTCAGAATTAATTTTAAGATTTGTTTGAGGTTTTAAATGTCTTAATGGTCTTAGGCGGTCATATCTGTCCGATATGCGTTTATCATATCAATCCTAGTGGGCCCTGAGGTCCTTTAATTATTCCAAGAGCAAGAAGAAAAACATACGGAGAGGCTACATTCATCTATTTTGGATCGCGCCTCTGGAACAGCCGACCAGAGGGTTTCAGGACGACAGAGCCTGACGATGCTTTTAAAGGGGTGACCGATAAGCGTATGGAAGGAAGGTTGGAGTTTGCGAAAAATCAGGTCGATTTTCCAGCCTGCACATTAAGAGTACAACACAAGAATAAACAGAGAGCCATCAGCCAGCCATCAGTACGAAGTGACAGCAACCATTCAGGAGATAAGAAATACACCACAAATGGTACCAGAAAAAGACACAAATTAAACCTTGTTAAAACATAAAGTATAATGAATTTCCTTTTACAATCAAAATATTGAACAGAAAAACACAACACTTGCTTTTGCGTGAAAGCATAGCAATTATAACCAAACCAGCGGAGCCACTGATTTACTCACCAAACATTGCCATTAAGATGTTACCATAAAGGTGTCGAGTGTTTGTGTGAGGGGAACATCTATGACCCGTACTGGCTTACATGATATTCACGTCTTCTAAACGTGGGAATGAGAAAATGGTTATGTTTTTGTACATGCACTAATTATTTCGATCTCTGACAACATAAGGTTGTGTGCAGGTACGGGTTTCCTTCCCTCTGTCCAGACGGTGTCGCTGGTGCACTTTAATGAAACATGGCACTGGTGACTCACTTACAAAAGCTTTCAAGCAAGAAGAAAAAGGAACGTATATTTGCTTGAGGTATTTAGGACATAATGTCATCAAGTTTTACTCGGTCATCATATCGCTAAAAAAGATTAATTCAATGACTTTTATAATAATGAATGATATGCTGCCTGCATACAGATTAAATTGCAAACAAAATAATTTGACCAACCCTTCCTTGGAGCGGGTATTTTCAATTAATTTGTAAGACTCAGCTCTTCTGTAAACTGCATGATATTTAGCTTTATATTTGTATTGTCTCTAAATACTGGGACGGACCATAATGCCTTATGTGACATTAAAATAAATGAGACTGTATACGTTAGAAAAAAATGTGAAAAATAATGTCGATCCACCCCAATGCTTTTACCATACGACTTTACTTAACAACATACTTACATGCAGTAAGAGTGGAAAACCATAATTTGCTGCACATTTCTTACTGATTGGTGCTTGGTTTGTGTGTGAATTTATGTGTGCGTGACTATTCTGGTTGTCAAGCTGTTACATATCGATCTGCAGCTGGTGTGGCGAAAAATAAACCAAGTCAATATATCTCCTTGTTTATATATATATATATATATATATATATATATATATATATAAATGACCTCAAATGGCATTTACAGGTTGAAGTTTTAAGGTGTTCGAAAAATTCAGATTTAGAACAGCCTCTTGGAACCCATTGTGTTTGTACATTGGGGGCTTCCTGTATGATCATTCAAACCTATGGACAATTTTTAAGTTGCATATTTTGGAAAGTGTGAGGATAATCCTTGGAGGCACATCGATACCATGAGCCGAGATTCACACACAGCACCCCTCAACTACGTCCACTGCACTGCCTGACGTATTCACACCGTGATGAAAATGTTACCTGTTGAATGGATATGTTGCGGATGGAACCGACACCACAAAGAAGCAAAAGACTGAAGACTTAGCTATTAACATTCCTTAATTACTTAACGCTTGACATTTTGTTTTCAATAGCACAGTGTCATTAGATGTGGCCTGGCCAACTTTGATAAATGGACCTTTGACAGGTTGAGACAATTATTTGTGCCACTTAAGCATTTGCATTTGAGAAGCCCTGATCCAGAGCACTCTAATCAACCACACCTTCAGAAAAATATTTAGAGGTTGAAATTTGTATGTATGTTTCAAGTAACCTAGTGTAATTAACATTATATATTATGTCGAAAAGCCAAAGTATATATCTTGTTTTGACAATGCTGCTCATTTTACAATTTTAAAATTACAAAATCTCTTGTGAAGTATCAAAATTCTGATTTATATTGTATGTAAACTACATAAATTCAGAGCCTGTACATACATAATGATCATACTTAAAAGTGCATATTGTAGCTGAATACACTTTTTCATGCTTTGGAAGGGAAAGAATGTCCAAACTTCTGATTGGTACTGTACATACAAATTAACAAAAACAAACCTCCTAAAATACAGAGCTCTGTCTTGGTAAAACCTGCCCTCTTCCGTCACCACCATAACTCAATTAATTTCTGATGAACCTTTCATAACACATGACTTTCCAGAAGTGATCGCTGAGACCAAAATAACAGATTAACTAACCTAATTTGTCTTGAGGTTTTAATGGCTAAAATTATTTGCAATCCTCCTCCCTCTATCAATCTAAGTGTCTCTGTGGTCAGCTAGAATTCACATTTATATGCCACCATGTGCTTTCAATTTCTCCGGTGGACTAATAAAGGCCATTTGAGAAAGAACTACTTCAATTGGGTGATTTTTTTTCTTTTTAAACGAAAACCCCATGATTGCATATTATTACAATGTTTGACATTTATAAATACTTGCCCTGTTCATTTTTTTCTTTTCCAGCAAGCTGAAAGCAGGATATATTCCCTAAACAGATGCAAATGGATGGAGAGCACAAATGCACACGCAGAGGTACAACCTGGATCCAATAATTCAGACAGCTCTATTATGATGATAGAACCAACATATGCTACCGCTGTCAAAAGAAACTTGATGTAAATCTACAGTGGCATAGAAAGGTCAATTAACTTTAATCTGTTCTGTCAGAAAGTGGACACTTTTTTGACATGAGCTTGACGGTTGCCCCTCCTCCATACTTCAAATCTGTACATTTCATTTGAAAAGAGACTGAAACCCAGATGTTACAATACAGAAGGATCACTCTTTTAACTCAAGTCCATAATTCTCAGACTGTTCAAATATGTTTGTACTGATTTTCTTTACTGACACACACACACACACACACACACACACACACACACACACACACACACACACACACACACCGTACGTTTGGACTGAAATTAGGGCAACAATTGTTAAAGTTAGTTTAGGGGCTCGCGCTGAAAATACAAAGCACTCAGGAAAGTAGCGCTCCAGGGAGACCCAAGACCCCCTTTCCTATGGACAGTGTCTCCAGATGTCAATATCATGAATGACTATATCTCACCAGATTTTATTTCTCCCATCACATACTTGCTGCTGTTTTGATTTGACATTTTTGTACTGAACTATGAGAAGATTTTCCAGTAAAAGCCCACCTCAGGTGGCTGGCAAGTGATCTGTAGACTATTGTTGGGATTTTATTTTTTCAAGGAGACTTTCAGAGTGCAAAAAACAACAACAACAATAAAACACCATAGACTAGGATGGTCTTGTTATGTTTGCGTCCTGGTCTTGCTGGCCAGCAGTGAACCAAAACATGACAGCCAAGATTCAAAAAAAGATTCAAGAAACCTTTGATCAGTGAGCAACCTGTTCGATGAAGTGTGCCACAGCCGGCGATGCACCAGGGCCAGCATGTTGCCAGGAGGCCCTGCTAGGAGCTGGTGATAGTTGGTGACCGGCTGGGGTCTTGCTGCTGTCACCAGCTACCAGCAGGGTATTGCTGGGTAGCTGCAGTTGAGTTGGTAGAGGGGACTGACAAGTGACCAAAGGTTCACGTGATTGAATCTTGGCTGCTTTTGTTGCTGTTCTTGCTAATGACACCAGTAAGATCAGTATTATGCTATTGCCCTGTTAATAGCTGTCAACACCAGCAAGACCAACATGAAAAAATAAACAGAAAAGCATGCTGGTCTATGCTGTTTTTTTTTGTTTTTGTTTGTTGTTTTTTTTTTCAGAAGAAGAAATGGTTGCGTCCTACAGCGCCACCCCACGCCGCCAATAAAAGGCATCTGATTTTTACTTGACCATCTCAGGCGGACCACAGACAGTCAGGTAAACTACAGTGAAACTCCTCTGAAACGAAACCTACATGTGCGAAAATACCCCCTAATGTGAAAAAATCTTCATGCATGAACACCATTCCCATTCTCTTGCCCCCCATACGACGAAAAAAAACCCTGTTGCGTTATACGAAATCATTTTCTCTGCTCCAGCCTTGCGAAGACATTCACTACAACGAAGTCTAATCCAACAGCGACCTCTACTGCTTCATTCGGAAACAGCAACAGCAACCACCACACTGGTTTACATAGTGAACAATGTTTATTTCGGTCACAGCTGCGAGTTTCCTGAACGCAACATACTCATAGCTGCTCTGCCATTGGCTTACCGAGCATCATCCTGGCCTCCGATTGGCCAAGAGGGACCTCACTGTCTATGTGTGTAGATACTGAAGATCGATCCATAGAAGATAGAGTGGAATGCATCCGATTAGCTGCTCGGAGTAAATTGCTTATGGCTCGACGGGCATTCAAATAAACGAACGTTTCCTCGAAGACTTTACTTGTTATCATGCTAAAAACCTTACGCTAACTGGAGCGCTAATGATTTGTTTGTTTGTTTGTAATGAGAGAGAAGCGCTCCAGTTAGCGTAAGGTTTTTAGCCTTCGAGAGCAAACTATGGCCATCGAGGACTACGAAGCGTCCCGTGGCTGGCTTAAAAGTTAATTGCATGACATCAGCTGAGCAACGCTGTCTTGGGTGGCGATCGGGGGGAGGTCGAGTTAGAGACAGTGAGATGGTGGAAAGAAAAGCCACCGGGTCCATGAAGTATTTGTTATTGTTAGATTCAGACGAGCATGGACGTTGCATTGCTAAAATGGCTACAAAACGGACCTTTGGATGTCAAGCACCTAAGACAAGAAGAGCTCTGATGCTGGGAGAGAGGGTAAAAGTTATCAAAATGAAAGACAGAGCAAGCAAAATAAAAGACATTATCCATGAAATTGATGAAAGTAAAATTTAATGCTGATCGTAAATTTCGCAGTTTCTTTCCCTTTTTTTCTTTCTACACTGACAATATGAAGTGTCAAATAAGTGTGTGCTCATACTTATGCACTATTGGAATAAAAATAGAGTACACATACGTTTGTGTGTGCGTGTACACATATGTTTGTTTGTGTGTGTGTGTGTTTTCTGGAAGTAGTTCAGGATGCGTTTGTATATGTGCGTGTGTGTGTGTGTGTGTGCTTACATCTGAGATCAAATTTGCTACAGTGAAAAACCCCTGTTGTGAATTTTTTTTTTGCTGCAAACATGATTTCGTTGTAGAGGAGTTTCACTGTATACGGTTGCTTTGGTCGACGTTGAATATTTTCAAATGATCTGTCAAGTGTAACAAATTTTGTGAAATGGTCATTTGCAGGAGCATTTTTAGATAATTAAGGTATGATTGAGGTGCCGCAGAAGCGTTATCTATCTTACAGTAAATATAAATAATGGAACTGATATTTTGTCCAGGAAATCAATAATCCCAGACTCTGTGCCAGAAATAAAATTATCAACATTTTGACAATAATGTGTTACTACAGTGAAACTCCTCTACAACGAAACCTACATGGGCGAAAATATACCCGAGTGTGAAAAAATCTTCATGCATTGACACCATTCCCATTCTCTTGCCCCCCATACAACGAAAAAAAACCGTGTTGTGTTATATGAAATCTTTTTGTCTGCTCTTGCCGAGCGACGAAATTCACTTCAATGAAGTCTAATCCAACAGCGACCTCTACTTCTTCGTTCGGAAATGGCAACAGCAACCACCACACTGGTTTACACATGTGCAGTAGTCCAGGAAGTATTTCTTATTGTTAGTTTCAGACGCAGCAAGAATGTTGCATTGCTAAAATGGCGACAAAACAAACCTTTGGATGCCAAGCAGCTAAGACAAGAAGAGCTCTGATGCTGGAAGAGGGTAAAAGTGATCAAAATGAAAGACGGAGGAAGCAAAATAAAACACATTATCCAAGAAATTGATGTAAGTGAAAGGGAATGCTGATCATAAATTTTGCAATTTCTTTCCATACATTTGTGTGTGCGTGTACACATTACGTTTGTGTGTGTGTGTGTGTGTTTGTGTGTGTGTATATGTGTTTACATCTGAGATCAAATTTGCTAGAGTGAAAAACCCCCTGTTGTGAAAAATTTCTTGCTGCAAACATGATTTTGTTGTAGAGGAGTTTCACTGTATTATCAACAGTAAGATGTATTTTATGAATTGACATATACTTGATCATTGGTCTGACAAATAATGGTGACAGATGAAGTATAATTGATACTTGATCCTACAGATTGGTATTCGGGTCATGCTGGAGCATATCCCAGCCTTCTTGGGGTAATAGGCTGGGTACACCCTGGACTGGTTCCCAGCCAATCACAGGGCACACATAGACAAACAGCCATTCACAATCACATCTATGGCCACTTTAAAGTGATCAATAAACTTACAGTGCATGTTTTTGGAATGTTGGAGAAAACCAGAAGACTTGGAGAAAACGCAAACCTCACACAGGACGGCAGGGCCTGGAATTGAACCCAACACCTGTTCTGTGAGGCAGATGTGCTCACCCACCGGTGTCAAATTCAAGGCCCGGGGGCCAGATCCGGCCTGCTACATCATTTTATGTGGCCCGCCAAAGCAAATCATGTGTGTCAAGTTGCATGATGCCTGGCATCCCATTGGCTAAGAGGGACCACTACCGTATGTGTTTCTGTGTGTGTCGATAAAGAGATAAGTGTAGATGCAGCGTCTTCGTCATTCACTCCTTGGGCCATGAGGTGTTTGCATAGTTTTACGTAAATGTGAATCACCCAGAAAAAGTCAACACCAGTCGGGCGATCTTTCACGATGCTGATGTTTTACTTGTACATTTTCGAAGGATTGTTAAAAGCCGACAAAAGCAAACGTCCTTGGATCAGTTCTTCACAAAACACCAGGCAATACCACTTCTGAGCGAGAACATGGACTAAAAAGGGCAAAAAATTATGATGACACAGTTAAAAGTTGAATGACCATCATTTTTAGTTACTCTCTTCTTTGTTTTTTACATTATGTACAACTCTCATTTATTGTGCAATAATCTAATTATAACATGTATTTGTTACATATTTTGATGCATTTTTATGCTTTAAGAAACATTTATGTCTGAATTTTGAGGGGGGCTTGGAACGCATTAGGGCATTTACATGGAAAACACGTCTCTACTTACAAAATTTTCGAGTTAATAAATTTCTTCCAGAACCAATTAATTTCGTAAGTACAGGTACAACTATAAAACAAAAGTCCCAAGACAGATCATGATATTCCCGCACAATTTAAAATGGCTCCCAGGTGTTTTATGAACATGTATGAGGCATGCTTTTATCAAAAGACAACAAGGATCCAGAATTATAACTATAACTATATATATAATGGGCTACTGGAACAAAGCGGAGATGGGCGAGATGCGAAAACATGGCTCTGTTGGAATGCTACTACTCAAGCAACCCTAGTCAGAGGGGTTACATGCAGAGAATGCGGGCTGAATGGTTACTTCGAAACCCACAGTCACGGTTGACCACGAAACAACTAGTAGCTCAGTGTTCCAACATCCACAAACGGCAATTGCTGTCACAACTTGAGATTGATGAGGTACAACGCAGGGTCCACGGTGAAGGACCCCAGGCTGCCAGATCAGAGAAGGAGGTCTTACCAGAGATTGGGAGGCAAATCCCAATGAATGCAGATGATGAGAACGGGAGGCCAGCCCCAATGAATGAAATGCTGAGCGAGGCAGCAACTGACCTGAAAGCTAAGATCATGGCGAGAATGAAAGCTGGGCAACCTAGAAACCGATTACGACTATGTGAAGTACCACCTGAAAG
>NW_017805700.1:496027-506842 GCF_001891065.2 Hippocampus comes | reverse complement strand
ATGTGCAGTGCTGGGAACAGCAAGGATACTGCGCAGAACCCTCAAGCTTCCTGGCCTCTGGTAGAGGACCCGAGCTGAATGAGGGATGGACACCACCCGAGGGGAGAGACGAGGATTTTTTTTAAACTATATATAACTATATATAACTATATATATATATATCGCCATGTTGGAATTGGCTTGTTTTAGTTGGGATACGCCTCATGCAATCTGCTGGCCCTCATCCCACCTCAAATGCTGCGGGGCCAGTGGCGAGCCAGGCTTTTGTTAGATTCACTACTGGATCTCCCACATGCCTTCCTGCCGGCATTTGGCCGTCTCCTCCTCCACCTTGCTCGGCATTGAATGCTAACGCCAGCTGGCTGCAGGCTTCTACTCGGAGAAGTTTAGCCCAAAGTGTGGGAAACAAGGGAAGACCCAAGACAATGAAACCTTTTTTTGTGGACACATTTCCAAACACACCCACTCCATCTCCTCTCCCCGCTCCACCGAAAGCTTCATCTAGCAATTAATTTCGTACTGCAATGCAGTCTACTCACCACTAAACACTATTACTTATTGCCAATTTGTGTCCCTAAGAAAACTCAATGCATCTCTGTGTATACTGCAAAGCCATAGATAGATAGATAGATAGATAGATAGATAGATAGATAGATAGATAGATAGATAGATAGATAGACAGATAGACAGATAGATAGATAGATAGACATGTCAAAGTTCAGTTAGCTGTAATTCCCTTTACAACATGGAGACACATTTTTAAGGTGAAATGAATGAACAAATGCAACAAATAAACAAGCACATCAGACTGTAATTTACTGGGGCAAATGTAGTTTGTCCAATTGTAGTTGTGACGTCACCGGCCAATGGAGGTCTTCCACCCAAGAAGCTAAATGGTTTGCATTTGCTCACTAATAGTCAATCAGAGTTATCACCATTTTTGCAGAATGCAATTGATGGCACATTTATTCAAATCATATCTTGATCGCATCCTTTATCCTTTATTTTCCACAAATGGATTCAGGGATTGCTGCCACAAGGCACTAACCACTTTTCGGCTACATAATCCACTCTGACTTGGTGTCTCCCTCCTGCCCCAGGACATGGATGAAGTTCTGCTGGAGGCGAGTGTTGAAACTCCTTCTGACAGGGAACTCTGCTAAACGTTCCCAGGTGACCCTCACAATGTTTGGTTCTGCCAGGTCGGGCGGTCATTTTCCCCGAGCATCGGAGCCAACACACCACCAGGTGGTGGTCACTTGACAGCTATGTCCCTCTCTTCACCCAAATGTCTAAGACATGTAAGTTCGATGACATAACCATAAAGTCGATCATCTAACTGCAGTCAAGGGTGTCCTGGTGCCAGTTGCACACAAGGACGCCCTTATGTTTGAACATGGTGTTCGTTCCATGACGAGCACACACGTACAATAACAGCACACTGTTCAGGTTTTGATCGGGTGGACTGTTCCTCACAAACACGCCCTACCAAGTGTCATTGTCATTGCCCACGTGAGCATTGAAGTCCCCCAGGAGAACAATGAAGTCCCCAGTGGGAGCACTCTCCAGCAACCCTCGACGAACTCCAAAAAGGGTGGGTACTTGGAAACGCTGTTTGGTGATTCAGCACTAACAATAGTTAGGACCCATTGTCGTGTGGGTGAGCAGTTTGCTGATGTCAACGTTGTGGATCGAGTGGACCGTGGTGGAAATGGAGTTATGGTATGGACAGCAATACAATATGTTATGGGCAATGAATACAGGTGCATTTTAATGATGGCATTTTGAATACCCATAGATACCATGACGAGATCCTGAGGCCCATCGTTGTGCCAGTCATTCACAACCATGACCTCATGTTGCAGGATGATAATGCAGAACCCCATGTTGCAAGGATCTTTTCATAGATCCTCGAAGCTGAAAACATGCATTGCCTGCATACTCACCAGACATGTCACCTATTAGCATGTTTGGGATGCTCCAGATCAGCGACATACGACAACTTTGCACAGCCACTGAAGAGGAGTAGACCAACATTCCACAGGCCACAATCAACAACCTGATCAAATCTATGTATTGCACTGCGTGAAGCAAATGGTAGTCACACCAGATATTGACTGGTTTTCTGACCCCCAAAATAAAGCAAAACTGCACATTTCAGAGTGGCCTTTTATTGCGGCCAGCCTAAGGCACACCTGTGCAATAATCATGCTGTCTAATCAACATCTCAATATGCCACACCTGTGAGATGGGATGGATTATCTTGACAAAGGAGAAATTCTCACACATACGCTAGGATGTTGCTCAAAAAACAATGAATAATTCACCAAGAATCTGCCACGATTCAAACGAATCGAATAAGATTTTTGGATCCCAAAATAGTGGACACCAGACAAAAACTCCATAACAAAAATTTTTAATACAAAAACATACGTAAGTAGAAACATAAAGCGTTGCTCAAATAAGGACCAGGAAAAGAAAAAAAAAAAAAAACAATAACCAAAAGCTCTTGCACAAAAGGCAAGGAAGAAATCAACCCGAGACAAACAAAACAAAATGCAAAGAACCCAATTCACATAAGATAAGAACAAAGATGAAAATGAAAACAGAATTTGGACCCAGAAGCAGGCAGGACACAGAAGTGGGAAAGTAAAAGTCTTTTTATCGAAAAATTCAAAGTAAATAAACAGAGAGCAGGGAATGGAAGGCTATATATTCTGACCTATAACTAAGTAAGCTTGAATACAGAAAGACTGGCCATGCTGAAACCTACGTGACCAAATAAAGGACCAATGCAACTAATAGTATCAAGGACCCATACCAGTCACAGTCACAACACAGTATTGCCTGCAATTGAAGTTGGACCCTTATTTATAAACATGTCAGGAATGCTGGTGCAAGCTGCAGAGTTGAATAAAAGTTGGAATTTACTTTCATCTTAATTATCTCTATTATTAATTTGCACATACCTTAAAGAATTCAAACTGTCAGCTAGTGATGATTATTATAAGAGCAGCTGCTTGCTGGTGCAATATGCTGTGATTTACATTTGATCCGACTAGTCAACTAATCGTGACTACTGATGGTGATTAGTCAGCCAGCAAAATAATCATTTGTGGCAGCCCTAATTATTACCAGGTGAAAACAAATCAAAGAGAAGAACTAATGCTTCACTTCAGGACAGCCAAACCCTCTCTCTCATGCTTTCTGCAATTTTTTTTTTGTACCTTCAAAACTGCCTAAGTGAAACAGATGACTTCGGCAGATAGAGTTTTTGGATATTAATAAGGGTTGTGATTGGTCAAGGTCATAGGCAGAAAGGCAGATTGATGCCGCAGTGGTAGCAGTGTAAAGTCATGCCAAGAGCACAATTTGGCCCAAAAATCACTTCAACAATCATGCTATGTGGCTAACAAATTTTAACACTCCACCAGCTGCCACTGGTCTCAGGCAACGATACTGAATAAATCGGTAAAGTCACCCGAAGAACTTGCATCCTCATGATCTAATATCAGTCACAAAGACAGAGGGCAACTTGTGTGTAAGGGAAAAGCGGAAGTTTAACACCCGAGCTTCTCTGCTCATGCCACTTTATGTTGAATGCAATAGCTCTCACGGGCAATGGTATTGATGCAATTTTAGGTGGAAACAGAGTTTGAGCAATAGAGAAGATCCATGGAGAACTCATCCATAACTTCCACTGTCACGTCACATTACCCCCCCCCCGAAACACACCTTCAGTTACACCACCATTAACAGAAAAATAACATGCTTTACCTAGACTCCACTACCAATGTTATTCACACTTCTGAATTACACTCCTTTCCAGAGACATTAAAAAAACAACAACAACAGAAAACTACATTTTATGAACACCAAACTACCAATGTACCATGGAAATAGAGAACATAAGCCAAAATGTAACATACAGTACACTCTTGGTATACTGTAAACACAGATTTGTATCAAAGCTCAGGTTCTTACCCGTTCAAACCCTCTGAGGCAATGCATCTGCACCAGTGGCCCCTTGTCGGTGTCATCACATGAAAACTCTGCCCAGAAAGAAACGTGATGACTTTGGATTAAGCTGCCTATACTGCGAATAAAACATGACTATGCTAGAAGATACACTGAAGGAAAAAAGCTAATTGAAACAAGAGATTACATTAATTTTGATCTCTTTTGTCAAAGACAGGAAAATATCATATAATTAAGCATGAGTTCAGATATTTGAAGTCTTACCTGTCATCATTTTTATCCTCCTTGGACTCTCTTGTTAGTGCCGGCAGCCATATCTGAAACAAAATGTAGTTCCTTTACAAACAACCCTTAAAAACACTAAAATCTATATTTTTCATATTGTTGTTTTTAGGTTAGGGTTAGGAAAACCACTTGTAAATTTGCAAAACTCAGACAATCCGTACTCAACAATGAAGAAGGTTTTGCTGTTGAAATGAGAGACAACAGGCACATTCATTCATGCGTGGTGAAACTAAGTCAGCACACGCAACTTACACAGTCATCCCTTAGCAGCACAAAGACCATGAGAATAAATGCAAGAATGTGTGCAATCCTTTCTTAAATTGGATTGGAAACAAAGTTTGACAGCGACAATCATGCCACTACTGAACTCAGTCACACTAATTCAGGGGTGCCCATTACGTCGATCACGATCGACCGATAGCTCGCGGACTGGTCCCAAGTCGATCGCGAGGGGTGTAGAGTAAAAGAACAAACATTTTTGTGTCTCTCGACATGTTAGTAATATTTCTTTTGTCTTAACGCACACTGTACCCTAATCATCGTATCAGTCTCACTTTCACAAAAAATATTTTCAAAAATAAAATAAAATAAAATAAAGCAGGTCACCGGAAGTTGTTAGCGCTCAGCAGTCTGCAAGTGCAGCTTGCGATCAGAGCTGTTGCGATACAGCTTTTATTTTTATTATTATAATTATTATAATCAGTCAAAATTCGTTTCGTGTACATTTCGCCGATGGCACTCGCAAAGAATGGCAATCTGGAGGGCCGAGAGAAGCATTTTAAAACAGTACGCATGAGCTACGATAGTTAACAGGCTGCAAAAGTGTGTCGCATGCCTCCGCGTCAGGCCTTCCACTAAGGTAGGCAGTGATTTCCTTTTAACAAATTCATAAACTCTTGTGTCTATTTTTCTGTTTCATTCATTTTAGGCGCCGTTATTGCTGTTGCTCATCATGGCATGTGTGTGTAAGGGCATGCGCAGGCGCGCGTGCACGTTAATGGGTCGATCGTGGGAGGTTGGTTGATCGAAAAGCAGATTTTTGGTCCAAAATGTTTGTGCAACCCCTGCAATTCATTAGCTCAACCAAGGATATGTCTTGGTTGTGGGTTCCAATAATTTGCGTGTGTGTGTGCGCGCGCGCGCGTGCGTGCGTGCGTGCGTTGTAAACGGGGTGGGGCAGTAGCCAAGGTAGTCTAGTCATAATCCCTATTTGCCCAATAATAAACCCAGAAATGTTGACTACCCTCCCGAAATATCATATATTGGCCTTGTGCAGGAGAACCCAACCTTTTTTGACAGAACATCTACTTTTCAGGCAGCCAACCTCCCGCCATTGGCCCGTTACCACCCCTGCATGCCTACACACACACTTGCACATACACGCACACCCACGCGTATACGCACACACGTACAAAACAGAAAAATAAAGTAGATACATGAGTTTGTGAGTTTGTGAAAAGGAAATCACTGGCTACCTTAGTGGGAGACTTGACACGGAAGCATGCGAGCTTGTTAAATGCTGAAACATCACTATGGAAACTCGTGTGTGCCGTTTTCAAATGCTTCGCTGGGCGCTTGAGGTTCCCATTCTTTGAATATGCCATTGGTGAATTGCAGATCAAACAAACTTTGAATGAGAATAAACAAAAACACTTTTTTATTTTATTTTTTTCAATTTTCCTCTACACCGCTTGCAGTCAATTTGGCACCAGTCCGCAAAGTACCGGTCAACTGCAATCAAGTGTTTGGGCACCCCTGGCCTTGTGGATAGAATTCAACGTGGCTACTAAAAGTTTTGCACACTGGGAAAATTGCATAATTTCTCTGAAGAGCCAATGAAGGTATCACACTGCCTGATGTCCATCCATTCATCCATTATCTGAAACCACTTATTTTCACAAGTCGCGGGCGTGCTGGAGCCTATCCCAGCTGTCTTCGGGCATCACGTTCACAATCACACGTAGGCACAATTTAGAAGTTCAATTAACCAACCATGCATGTTTTTGAAATGTGGGAGGGAACCGGAGTACTCGGTGAAAAGCCACGCAGACACAGGGAGAACTTGCAAACGACATACAGGAATGCCAGTACTGAAATCGAACCTACAACGTCTGCACTGTGAGGCAAACATGCTGGCCCACAGGTGTCAAACTCATCCTGCATATTTTCCTTCTCTACCTCTTGCAACACAAATGAACAGGATCGATATCAGGCTTCTGCAGAGCTTGCTGATGAGCTCATCATGTAAATCAGGTGTGTTGCAAAAGGGCGAGTTAGAAAACATGCACACATACTCATACACACACACACACACACACACACACACACACACACACACACACACACACACACACACACACACACACAGACCTCCAACTCCACCCCTCACCCCCCAATTGGTAAATGGTCAGCGAAGAACATGAACCGTATTTTCTCCACTTTAACGCACTACGAAGTATAAGACGCACCTTCAATATTTTAAAACTGTTTTCATATATAGGGCATCCCACATTATAAGGCACATACAGGGTCGGGCAAAATGATCTGACACATTTGTAGTTTAAATAAAAGGCAAATAAATAAAAGAAACAAAAAAGTGTTTTTATTTTCAAAAAGTACATATAATGCTATTCTGTTTCATTATATTTTTTTAAATTTTATCAGTCAAACAGTGATAATTTTATAGTTTACCGTCAGCGAGTCCCGGACTCGTTGATCAGAAAAGTATGAGTCCCATTATGCATTTAGAGAGTCCCAAATTTCGAATTCTGAAATGGTCTTACTTATTCAATTGCACATGATAATAACACAAACAACAACACATACATACAATTATAAACAAATGCTGCAAAAATTTAAATAATTCAGTAGCAGGCCTGAGGATTTCAGAAATTCACGGTAACCGTTTTTCGGTTCCGTCGGATTGCCTAATGGGAAACCACGGTAACTAATTTTGGGTTCCGTAAACATTCATAATGGGAACCCATTTTCCTATTTTGACTGATATTCATAATCCAGAATTCTGAAACTCAAAAGTATAATGTTTCAAGGGTAAATGTTTGAAAACTATCCTTTAACAATGAACATTCCATCAGCAGCTGTGTACTCCAGGTTTATTCAAAAAAATACATGGATCAAAATATGGTGTACAGTGATCCCTCGCTACTTCGCAGTTCGTTTCGCGGATTTTTTCAAACGTAAAAATATATTTATTTTTTTAGATATACATGGAGTACAGTACTGTGTATGTTGCTCTATGGCTCGCGGACCGTTTGCGGACTTTAAAAAAATATTTTTTTTTACCTGTTTATGTTAACTGGACGCTACTTCGCGGATTTTCGTTTATCGCGGGAGGTTTTGGTCCCCATTAACCGCGATAAACGAGGGATTACTGTACTCATATAGCATCATGAATACAGCATACCACAAAATCAGAGTATTTTTTCCAATCTCACACTGCAAAGATTAATACTGGTAATCATTAATACAGGTAAGTATTGATGTGGCTTGACATCCTCTTCCCAAGACGATGCATGTGTCATCTACTGTCAATTTGACGAAAGAATCGTACACACGTCATCATTAGTTCTACCAACAGTTAACATTAGCATTACTACACCTTGTGACGAATGTTTTATTCATAAAGTTACCATGCTACAACCAGTAAATTATACAATAACCAATACTGTTTCATAATATTTTTTATAGCGATTAGCCTATAGATTTAATGACCAACTTGCCTCGGAATCGTGCCTCCCGTCGTATCTCGCTCTCGTGTTCTGTGCGTACGTCACAGGTGAGTTTAGTGATACGCCCTTTGGACAATTCATACGAAAAATCGGACTGGCATTCCCATTTCTTAAATGTCGTAATTAGTCGACCTTTGTGAGTTTTTTTCGCCGCAATCTCAAACTTTCATCCACGCGATTCCTCAGTTTGCGGACTAAAATAGCAACCCGCAAGCGCACATAATGTTATCTGTCCCTCCCGCCCCCAACACTGAAAACAAAACAAAACGAAAGTAAATTAGAAGAAATACACTCACACACCACACCACAAACACATATATAGGCACAGTGAAATCGCATTGATCACACAGGAGACACTTGATCCCGTACAGTCAACTCGTGTGCGGAGACTTTTATGGGAAACGATTTTTCGGTACCGTCAAAATGACGCCACGGAAACAACACGCTACCAGTAATGATGGTTCCCGTGAAATCCTCAGGCCTGCCGTACTTTTTTTTGTTTTGTTTTGTTTTGTTTTGACTGAGAAATTTCCTTGCGTCCCAAAAACGCACATTATTTGGAACTGTGCGTCCCACGGGAAAATTATGCGTCTAGGACGCGGGACGCAGAGGTAACGAGATGGCTGAGTCAAATGGGACATTTGCCACATTTTCTGGAGTTCTGGCGGTGCGAGGTCGGCCGGTTGATTTTCGTTTCAATGCCGATCCAGTAGCTCTGAAGTTGGTAACCCAGAACAAGATCGTGTTTCGAGCTGGTACGGGATTGTGTCTACCAAGATTGAAGCGCAAACAGAACGCTCCTTGTGTTTCAGTTACAGATTCGTTTGTTTTGATAAACATTTCTACAATGAAAGCACGATGCTCACCAGTCCAATTCATGGCAGTAACTGAATAAGAAACGAAAAACAATGGCATTATATGTACTTTTCGAAAATAAAAACATGTTTTTGTTCCTTTAGTTTATTTGCCTTTTATTTAACCTACAAATGTGTCAGAACATTTTGCCTGACCCTGCAGAATAGAAGTTACAATAGTGCCTGTGGTTGCGTTATGCATCCACTAAATGGAGCTGCACTAAAGGGTATACAATACAAGACAATACAATACGGCTTTCATTATATAGAGCCCTGGCAGCGGTTGCATCATCCATCCACTCGATGGAGCTACGCTAAAGGGAATACAGTACAATACAATACAGCTTTATTGATATAGAGCCTTCACAACCGCTGCAGCTGTAACAAAGCGCTTTACAGAAAATAAATCAGACTATTGATCTGTATATATATATAAGGCACATCCGGATTAGACGGCGCACTGTCTGCTTTTTTAGAAAACGGAATGCTTTTTGGTGCGCCTCATTGTGCAGAAAATGCAGTACTTGTATGAACTGGTCAGTGGCAGAAAACAGGTTGGGGGAAGCTGGTCTAACTGCTTCAATTAAATCAGTCCTTTCCTTCATGTGAGCACGATAAACTGGAATGCTCTCGGTCAGGGATGGGCAACTTAAATACTTGAGGGGGCCACAATTTCATCAGTGCTACTGGGTGGGTTGGGGCAGGACATACGGTTCCTAACCAGATGTATGACAAAATGTCACAGTAAGTATGGACTAAATTTGTGCATACAATTTTAATGCTCTGAATATATTTCATTTTCATAATACATTTCTTAATACATGCAAAAAGGAACCACTTTCCTAACCCAACAACAAAAAGTTTGAAGCAAACTACAAAATAACCACATATTGAAACCCCCCCCCCCCACCCCCCAGTGCAAAGGGATCTCTTGCATGGAATTTACCATTCAAGGTCAGTATTGAGGATCTATGTTTGTCTGGCATATAATTTCAAATCTGCCAAAAAAAATAAGTATTAGGTCTACTCACACTGTAGTTTCGGTGAGCATAGGACCTAGTGTAAGCACAGGTTGGCAGCATGGTGGTCGACTGGTTAGCACATCCGCTTCACAGTACAAAAATCATGGGTTCGAAAGGCGTTCATGACCGCCTCCGAAAAACATAAATTAATGATTACAGTACTTCAATGAAACTACGAAAATTGAAGATAATGCATCAAAACACAAAATCAAGCGAAGAAATTTTGTGAATAATTTTGTGAATAATCAGAAATGAGGAAATCGCAAAATAAATTCTGTAGGGGGGCTATAGAATTTATTTTGTGATTTCCTCGCTTGATTTTGTGTTTTCATGCATTATTTTCAAGTTTCGTAGTTTCATTGAAGGAATCGTTAATTTACCTTTTTTCCGAGGCGGTCATGAAAGGCCTCTCGAGTCGAACGGAAGAAGAGAAGGCACGGTGACGGACAAAGACGTACCTGTATTTGTTGAGACTGTGAAAACCATTAATAAAGTGTGCGTTTTAATAAAACAACACCACAGCTCTCCTTTTTTGGGAGCTGCAACAAAAACTTATTTAATGAAGCAGCGACATATATATATATATGGATACCGCCTCAGAAATGGAGCTACGATCAGTCACCTCCTCTACATGGATGACATAAAGCTGTATGCTAAGAGCGAAAGGGACAAAGACTCCCTGATCCACACAACCAGGATCTACAGCAGCGACATCGGGATGTCATTCGGGCTTGAGAAATGTAGTCGGATGGTGACTAAGAGAGGAAAGGTAGTCCGCACTGAAGGGGTCTCACTCCCTGAAGGAACAATAGCAAACATTGAGGACAGCTACAAGTACCTCGGTACACCACAAGCAAATGGCAACCTCGAACGATATATATACACGGTGTGTGTATATATATATACACACACACACACAGTATATAG
>NW_017805700.1:484324-494422 GCF_001891065.2 Hippocampus comes | reverse complement strand
GTGGGTGTGCGTGTGCGTGTGTGTGTGTGTGTGTGTGTGTGTGTGTACAGTGATCCCTCGCTACTTCGCGGTTCGTTTATCGCTGTGCATCGCGGATTTTTTCAAACATATTAAAATATATATATATATATATATATATATATATATATATGATTTTTTTTATTAATCAGAGAATCACTCAGAGTGGTTGGGAGCCTATGGGCCTGTTGGGTCTGTCCCATGCAAAATCAACTTTATTGAATTTACTTTTATTCATTTACTTATTTTAGCTTTTAGCCATTTTAACATGCTAATTCTTCACCAATAACCCCCCTCCCCAAAGTGGTGTTTTCCTCCATTAACCAGTTTGTGAGCATATTTGGGAAGTCACTGAATGTGTAGTAGTACACTCACCTGACTTGTGTGCAGGTGTGCATGGGATCGGTTCGCGCTCAGTGATGGTGTGATTGTGGGTGTGGATGGTTGTCTGCCTCTATATGTGCCCTGCGCCTGACTGGTGACCAGTTCAAGGGGTAGTCTGCCTTATCCCAAAAGTCAGCTGGGATAGGCTCTCGCAACTCCCCTCGGCCCTGTTCAGGATAAGCGGTATTGAAAATGGATGGATAAGCACATCTGCTCTCAAAGCAACATCCATCCATGCGTCCATTTTCTGATCTGTTCATCCTCACAAGGGTCTCCGGGCATGCTGGTGCCTATTCCAGCTTACTTCAGGCAGTAGGCGGGGACACCCTGAACTGGTTGCCAGCCAATCGCAGGGCACACATAGACAAACAACCATCCGTGCTCACACTCACACCTAGGGCAAATTTAGAGTGTTCCATGAACCTGCCACGCATGTTTTTGTAATGTGGGATGAAACCGGAGAACCTGGAGAAAACCCACACAGACATGCAAACTCTACACAGGAAGGCCGGAGCGGATTCGAACCCTGCACTGTGAGGCCAACACGCTAACTCGTCAAACACCGGGCCACACTTCAAAGCAACAGCTCTGCCCAATTCAAGAAAACAATTGGTTCTTGAGGAGCCACACCCCATACCGCCCCTACAGAAGAAACACGGGATGCCTGACAAGCATATTCAGGAAAGAGGCGCACTAAGAAAGAAAAAATAAGATAAGAAAACCATTATTTTTCTCACAATGGAGAAATTCACTAAGTCGTTACCTTGGCCGAGGCGCCAGCCTCCCCAGCTTTAGCTCCACTGCTCTGAAATGTTTCCACCTTTGTGCAGTCGCCTGCACATACGTGCCCGATGAAATAGCGCTCTGAGCAGCCTCCCCTCCCTGGCTGGCGCCTCGCTCTTTCGATTCCGTAAACACAAAGCCACTTTCTCTGAGTAGATAGCACAACACCCGACAAGCATATCTGTGAACAAGGTGCTATGAGCGGCAACCTCAGCTGGGGCGCCTGCCTTCCTGCCGATACACTATTCAGCAGCTGTTCTATGATCTGTGATCGTCATTTCTTAGAGGACTGCTTCATGCACCTTGGTCATTGTAAAAGTGTATCAACCGGGAGATTATACCTTAAAACTCACGAAATTACCACAAACCTGCAGGAGAGCTATAAGTAACCACGAGCTAAATTATGACAAAATCTTTGCATTAATGCATTAACCTTAGTTTTGTTGTCAAGCCCGATATGTCAGACGTATTTTGTTTCATAAAAAAAAAAAAACTTACTTGTTCGACACATTACCATGTGCATGGATGAAGAGTACTGCTTATTTACCTCAATCAACTGTAAATTAATTTATTACCATTATGGAGTGTTTCTATTAATATAGATCGAAATGGTCGAAATTTTTATATGTATATATACAATATTTGCATATTCGCTCTGCCATGCATGTGACAGAGTTTCACAAGCGCAGTCCTTTTGAGTTCAGACAAGATAGATCAGATGTCAGATGGGAATAAGTAGTATCGATAACGGATGCTTAACTGTTGTTAAATGGGAGCTAGGTTTGTCTTATGGAAACAGCTTGAGTACAGTAATCCCTTGTTTATCGCGGTTAATGGGGACCAGAACCACCCGCGATAAACGAAAATCCGCGAAGTAGCGACCCCCCGCATAGGTACATGTACATGTGTATGAGTATAAAAAATAGTTATCAGGCCAAATTTAATGGTATTCATGCATGTAGAAGTAAATTTTGTTGTAATTAACATGACTTAATGCTGTATACTAACAGATTTAAACATGTATAAGTAAGGTTAGGTTAGTGTATGAATAACAAAATACAGTAAACCTAAACATGTAGTACTGTATATGATGCTCTATGTGACTCGCTGCTGTTTTGCTGACTTTCACTGCTTCTCGCAGACCGTTTGCGGACTTTTTGCGGACTTAATTTTTTCGTTTTTTTTTTTTTTTATTGTTTGTTTGTTTTTTATGAATATTTTTTAAAAAATCCGCGTTGCACTGAAGCCGCGATAAACGAACCGCAAAATAGCGAGGGATCACGGTCGTGATAATCTTTTATATCATTGCTTTCCTGTGAAAAACGCATATGTCCATTTTTGTCATTTTAAAAATGTTTACCTTAATGGGATGTCCAAAACGTGGACACTCTAATCACGTAATTTAAATTATTTATTTATTTTTTTAAATGACAAAAATGAACATTTGTGTTTTTCACAGAACAGCAATGATATATTAAATGAAACTGTGTATTTAAAATGTAGAGGTGTCAATTGATCGCCTTAATTGCGAATAATTAATTGTTTTTTTTAATCATGTTAATGAAATTTTAATCTCTAACTTTATTGTTTCTGTAGGTGGGTTGCCTTTTTATCATATCCCTTTTCATATGTTGGCTTCCTGTGTTCGAGTAGTTGAGGGTGGGGAAACAACTGTCAGTCACAGCCAGAAGCGGACATTGATTGGCTGTCATTATGTTTGGGCTTGTTTAGAATAAGGTGATTAGAGTTGGGCGGGCTAATTAAGCAGCGGTGAGGAGAGAAGCGGTGAAAATGAAGGAGCATGTGAGATTTCTCAGCACAATGAATGGAAAATAAAAATTTCAAAACCGTCCTGACGGCACTATTGATAAAAGTATAGTGTTGTGCCTAATTTGTAAGAAGGAGTTTGCTGACCACCGAAGCAGCTCAAATTTAGCCGCCCACACTAATGCAAAGCACCCAGTCGCGAGTGCTAACGTTAGCACCGAAAGCATTAGTATATAGCAAGCTAAAGCAAAGCTCTTCGCCAAACTAAACTCGAGGAGAACACTCCGTGTACGAGGTATGAAGTCAGCATAGTTGCTGTGTCCTCAGTAGCCTACCAGAAGTGGTTGATGTTTATTTCAGCACTTTATTTTCTCATGATGAACAGTGTTATTTCTGAAGTGCTAATTTACAGCACTGTGATTTAAGGGTCTCTTATTTATTTTTTACTATCCGAAGCAAGTTCAGTGTGAGTACTTGTATTGCTCAGAAAAAAAAAATCTTACTGTTTTTGATATGTTAACTGAAGCACTTTTTATAGACCTGATGTTCTATTGTTATTTTTATTTTGTAATTATTTGGAGCTTCACAAAAACAAACAAAACGGTGATATTCACCCTGGTGGTCGAAACTAAAGGTTGCAGGTAGGACTTGGGACTAGTCTCAACTACAGCCGAATAAAAGTCCGAATAGTCAGTGACAGCCAATCGGCGCTGCTTCGACTTCAACATGCCAGTCCATCAAACCCCCAAAAGAACGTAGAAGAAAGTGAAATCGCCAACCTCGGGTCGAGGAGATGCCAGGTAACATTCACTTGGTGCCCCAGCCACTTGGGAATCGTCGGCAACGAGTTTGCTGATGAAACAGCGAAAGAAGGAGCCAAGAAGGACCAGACTGGCATTGGTTGCTTCTACGATTCGGCCCAAGCGGCGATCCGGAGAGTGACACAAGGTGGTCAGATCCTGCACCAGCGACTTAAAAAGATGTACAGATGTCGAGGGGAGAAGCTGAATCGCAGAGCCGAATAGAACCTCTCCCGAAAATAACATGACTTTGAACCGGCTACGCAGTGGTCATCACCCGGAGCTGAAATATTGGCTTGCCAAGATAAACCGGGCTGATGATACAGTCTGTAGGAAATGCGGACTCGGAGAGGAGACAACCGAGCACGTCATATATGACTGCCCACGTATCCATCATTCCCCCGCCGAACCTCCACCCTGAGACATCCTCACTGCTGACCCGACACGAGCTCTGACCATCTGGGAGAAGTGGAAGTTGGCGCGCGACCTCTCGGTCGTCAATAATCCGAAAAACCTCCGATGCTCAACAACAACAACAACTACAGCAGCAAGTGTATGGCAAGGACTGCATCTGTTCAAGTCTGTTTACAAACAATGAAAGACTCTTTAATGCCGCTTTTTTTTTTTGTCTTTTGATCTGCCTCAATAATGTAATGAATTAAAAATAAAAATAGGGGTTTTCTCAGCACTTTTTCGATTAAATTAAAATATAGATTAATTAGATCAATTAATTACAGATCATAATTAATTAATCTCCGTTTTTTTAATCGCACATATTAAAATATTTATATATATTGTATTTTAAATTACGCATCTCATGACAATATTACAATTTCTGCATACAGCCAGTAGAAACCAAAACAAAACCTGGTATTGTAATGTTTCTGTTAAATTGTAAATATTAGCCTACCTGTCCAAGTTTCGGCATAGCCAAACTTGACACATTGCTGAATATCACCGTTAAAGGTAAATGGGAATATTTTTTTATTTCCACATTCTTTATTCTATGAACATTATATACAATTGTAAAATATTTACCAGCTGAATTATGCAGATCATATTAAATGTGGACCACTTAATGATATGATTTTTATTTAAAGGTGTGAATAACACTATACGTAGTTGTTTTGTGATATTTCCATTGAAGTGAATTGAAGCAGTACAGCACAGCAGGTAGCCCACAACTATGGCGACGTGCGCCGTTCAATACACTCCTACTCGGGATTCAAAACTGCGCCTCCACCACATCACAAGCAGGGAGTCTAGAGCTCTGAGAACTGAGCTAAAAACCCGAGCTGCTTCAGCACCCACTTTTGAAAGTTGATTGGAGTGAGGTTTTAGTAACAGCGCAATCTGGCATCGCTTACACTAAACCCCTGAAAACTAAACTCCAAATCTTGGACAAGGCACCACTGTAATGGTGGCATTCCTGCGCTATCCATGCCACACCAACTCAGGCTTCAAACCCACCCACCACCCCATCACCGGCTCATAAGTAGAAGGCACTCACCACCGGGCTAAAACGCTGGGCCAGCACCCTCTTTTGAAGGCTCTGAAAGGGGAGGTTAATGTACACTTGCGCACTGCACGCTGGTATCCATTGCACACATCTATATATTGAATTGACTCAAAAAATGATGAGGGTCCTACTAGGGAAATATCTCATTGCTACTTTACAGGAACATAATTTGGCATTAAGGTAAAAACATTTTCACTGTAAGATAAAGATGCAAAGCATTAATGTCTTCATTCAATTATGGAGTAATCACCATTCAAAAAGTTACATTACTTTAATGACACACACAATTGCACTGGCAAGTGCGCTGGTTAAAAAAACACTGAGAAAAGCGAATATTCCCTGAATCATTAGGAAAAAAAATCACGTACCTCCGTGTTTCCAAAGGTCTCCTTTGTCCTTCACTGGTAGAAATAAAAAGCTGACAACCACACTTAAGATTGTCTTTGAGCGCGTCCAAAACTATGAGAAGCATGGTTCTGTCAGACTGCCCCCGCAAATCTGAAGACGTAGATGGTAGATTCCAACTTAAGACTGAAACTTGGGCAAAACACCTGATACAAAAAGCTGAATTATAAATTATAAGGAAGTTTGAGACAGCTGTTTCAAATGTTTCAGAGCCAAAGGAGAATGAGGTTCCCAAAGGAGTGAGCCAAGCACCCAGACTGTCATTTTGACGTGGCAGAACGCAGAGGCTTGGGAGGAGGTAAACACCACTGAGGAGCAAAGGTACACAGAGGCTGCCTGGTTCAACTTGAAAGAGCGATCTGTTTCTACATGCTCCAGACCAGACGTTTATCGAAGTGTGTGTGCGTGTGTGTGTGTGTGTGTGTGTGTGTGTGTGTGTGTGTGTGTGTGTGTGTAAAAAATATCATCCTACCATTGCTTGTAAAAAAGTCACTAATCAGTCAATGGACCATTCACCTTAAATTTCTGAACGTAAGGTGGAGCACAAATATGTGTTTTAGAGTGTGTCATTGGTCCTCTTCCCCTCTAAAGGTGTATGTGGCAAGTTTCTGCATGCCATAAAACTCTGTACGAGTCCACACAAAGCCTTCTGGTAATGCAAAACAGGAACAGAATTCCATTCTCTAGTTCGCTGTTTAGTAAACACTGCTGACTGAAAAAAGTAAAGTCTAATGTACAAATTTAAATTACAAATTTCCACACGTAGGTCATAGAGATGACAGATTTGAAGAACTTTCTTGTTCCTACTTTGCTGTTGTGGCTGTCTTAGAGGAGGTTGTGCCGCTCATCCAAGCAGACTTCATCTGGGTGAGATAAGACAGCTTTTGCGTCAGTGTTGGTGTGGAAACCCAACTATGTATCCCCTAGGTTACACAGCCCACAAATGGTCTCACTTTTTTGGGATGTAAAAGCGACAGTCAATGAAAGGCACCAACAACAGTCGTTTGGGAGGAATCCCCCATGTTAAGACATTTTGTGTATTAGCGTGTGTGAGTGAGTGAGTGTGTGTGTGTGTGTGTGTGTGTGTGTGTGTGTGTGTGTGTGTGTGTGTGTGTGTGTGTGTGTGTGTGCGCGTGTGCGTGAGTGTGAGTGTGAGAGCCCATACAGTCACGTTGTAGTGCTGGAATCTCAAAGTTGCTATCTGTCACTGGATATTCATCTCATAAGGTGTTGTCGATAGGTGCCTGTGTGTGGTTTGTTTGGTTTGGGATGTGTGTGTGTGTGTGTGTGTGTGTGTGTGCGTGCGTGTGTGTGTGTGTGTGTGTGTGTGTGCGTGTGTGTGTGTGTGTGTGTGTGTGCGTGCGTGCGTACATACATAGGTATGACTGATTTGTGGTTTGTGTGTGTGTTTTTAAATTGTGAAACACATTTTAAACAGTAGTCAGGATCACATTTGCTCTTGATCATTCAGGTTGAGAAGAAGACAATCAGACAAAAATAATTCTTTGAGATGCACACATAATGAAAGGGAGAACAGGAAATGTGCATAGTGGTAACTGATTTCACAAAACAGACTTCTTGTCAAGTTTATTGGATTCGTCATGGTGGAGTGGAGGCAAAAAAAAGCTAAGGTGCCCCAATGTAGAAAGAAGTTGAGGTGCACTGGAGAATCTAAAAAATAAATACCGTAAATAAATAAAGAAGTAAATGTTGCACAGATCCTGTGCAACATTGAACAATGAATTGAGACAGACTGGGGAAAGAATGAGGTACAAGACAGAGTGGCGACCAGATGGAGACAATGGCATGATGGGCAAATATGGGACACCCTGACATGAACAAAAAACACATATCATCCATCCATCAATTATCTGAATCGCTGATCCTCACAGGGGTCGTGGGCCATCCCAGCCGCCTTCGGGCACTAGGCGGACTATATCGTGAAATGGTTTCCAGCCATTCGCAGGGCACATATAGACAAACAGCTATTCGCGCTTACAATCACATCGAGGGACAATTTAAAGTGTTCAATTAACCTAACATGCATATTTTTGGAACGTGGGAGGAAATCGGAGTACCTGGAGAAAACCCACGCAGAAGCAGAACATGCAAACTCCACGAAAAAGGCTGGAGCCTGGATTCGAACCCATGACCTCTGCACCATGAGGCAGATGTGCTCACGAGTAGTCCACCCTGCCAACCAAAAACATACATAATGTATGATAAAATATCCAAATAAAGGTCCGACAGAAGCAGACATCAGGAATATCTGGAAAAAAACCCCAGACTCGTATGAGACCACTGCGTTGGTCTGAATCTGAAATTTCCAATTTCAAATCAGTGCTGCAAAAAAGGGTTCATAGTTCAAGGAAATCTAACCTTAAGACACCTAACAGTTGGAATCAAAAAACACAAGGGAAGACTGGAGGACACTGTTGTGAGGGCCAGAGAGGAAAGGGCATGAGGCCTGAGTTGCTGAAGGCTGGTTTGGTTGGCAGGCTGATGGCAATGGCAAGCAGAGTCACCGCTTACAGGTAGAGGCTGTGTGCTTCCCAATGGATCTGTGGTTGCTCAGTTCATTCTGTCAGAGGAAGTTTGGTGTCGTAGGTTGGAGGGGGCAAGTCTTGTCAAGGCAGGAGTGAAAGGTGACTACAAAAAAAACTAAAACAAATGTAAAGGATAGTGGGGTCAAAAATAGTGAACAAAGAAACACATGAGGGTGAGACTCACCACCATAGATGACGGCTGACACTGGACAATGAATCATGAGAGTGAGCAGAAACCTAAATAAATGTAAACAGACTGATGAAACAAGGCACGCAGGTACAAGACAGTGAGGAGGGGCTGCATGGCGTTTTCAAGTTGGCGCTGATGTGGTAATATTCTTGTTCACGTTGACTTATCACAGATAACTTCATTGATATTTTTCAGTACAGTACAGTGTATACTTTTTTGAAGTCATAGCTTTAGGAAGGGTGGCACGTTGGTCGACTGGTGAACACGTTGGAGCACTGGAGTCAAGTATCAAGTACAACTTTATTGTCAAATGTGCTGTACGTGTAACATAAAGCACAGATTAAATTTCCTCCCTCTTAAACAGACAACACACAACAAGAGGAGCCGCTGCAGGTGCCCACGCCACCATTAAAAGAAGAGTTCACATAAAATGACAAAATAATACAAGACGGAGGACATTCTTCCCCATGCCTGCATGGGTTTTCTCTGGGTTTCCTCCCACATTCCCCAAAACATGCACTCCAAATTCTTCTTTCAGCAAAAATTCTTAAATGTTTTCTAGATTGATATAGTCCAGTGGTGGGCTTCTAGGTGTTAGCATCGCAACACAAATCATGGCAGTGAATATGTTGTTCACTTTTACCGGGCCACTGACTTCTTTTCAGGGCCATTGCTTGCACTGATCTAAGCTGTGATGTTCAAAGCTCGACGTACGGACATAAAAAATATATTGATCTTGTTGTCTTTCTATGAAAATGATATCGCAAGGGATAACTTCAGAATCGTCTGAGTATTCCTTTCATGCACAAGGCTGGAAGGCAGTGTCGCAGGACAGTTGAAATGGTGACAAATTTGAATTAACATTTCACAACAATTTGCTGTTGGAATATAATGTTTTTGCTTTGTATTTTTTAAAATCACAAGATTGTGACACTGATGACACCAGGGCAGAAGTATCTGTCGGGGTGCTGACTGTTGTCAGTGAGGATAAGCAACTTGTTTCACATCAGCTCCACCTCCAACCAAATATCCACTGTCATCATTGTTAAGGGAAGTATTGTCATGGATGATGTCCAGAACCTGCCCGAGGCACTTTGCCTTTTGTTTGGATTGTCATACAGTATTGTAATATTTTTTAGTATTATTATTTTCAGGCCTGAGGATTTCAGAATTTCACAGAAACCGTTTTTTTCGGTTCCGTTGGATTACCCAATGAGAAACCACGGTAACTAATTTTGGGTTCCGTAAAAACGTTCATCATGGGAACCCATTTTTCTGTTTTTAACTGATATTCCTAATCATGAATTCTGATAGTCCAAAGTATAATATTTCAAGGGTAAAAGTTTGAAAACCATGCATTAACAATGAACATTCCATCAGCAGCTGCGTACTACAGCTTTATTCAATCAAATAAGTGGATAAAAATATGTTAACACTTTTAGTGTACTCATATGGCATCATGAATACAGCATACCACAAAATCAGAGTATTTTTTCCAGTCTCACACTGCAAAGATTGACTTACTGGTAATCATTCCCTTACGAAAGGAAAATATATTTTCCAATATATTAACTGCAATATATTTTAATACATTGTCAATACATATATTTTACAATATATTCAGAGATGAAAGTGGAGGACTTTTCTGAAAATTCCGGAAAAATAAATAAATAAAAAATATATATA
>NW_017805700.1:477502-481831 GCF_001891065.2 Hippocampus comes | reverse complement strand
CCTCTATCTTCTACGGACCTAGCTTCAGTATCTCCACACATAGACAGTGAGGTCCCTCTTGGCCAATCGGAGGCCAAGATGATGCTCGGCAAGCCAATGGCAGAGCAGCTATGAGTATGTTGGGTCCAGGAAACTCGCAGCTGTGACCGAAATAAACATCGTTCACTATGTAAACCAGTGTGGTGGTTGCTGTTTCCTTTTTTTGAACGAAGCAGTAGAGGTCGCTGTTGGATAAGACTTCGTTGTAGTGAATGTCTTCGCGAGGCTGGAGCAGACAAAATGATTTCGTATAACGCAACAGGGGGTTTTTCGTCGTATGGGGGGCAGGAGAATGGGAATTGTGTTAATGCATGAAGATTTTTTCACATAAGGGGGTATTTTCGCCCATGCAGGTTTCGTTCTAGAGGAGTTTCACTGTACAAACAGCGTCTCGGCTCTCAGTCAGTCTTTGGAACTCGGCGCATACACTAGATCAGGGGTGTCAAATTCCGGTCCTGGAGGTCCGCTGTCCTGCATGTTTTCCAAGTTTCCCTGTTGCAACACACCTGATTCAAATGATCAGATCATCAGCAAGCCCTGTGCAAGCCTGACATTGAACCTGTTCATTTGAATCAGGTGTGTTGCAACAGGGAGACTTGGAAAACATGCAGGACAGCGGCCCTCCAGGACCGGAGTTTGACACCCCTGGACTAAACCATTAGTCAAACGCCGTCATGTCTTCTGTCGTTATGACACAAACAAAAATCTCTTTACTGTTACTAGTGTTAGTGCCTCAATATGGCTACGCTCGTGAAAGCAATACAACGAACTCAAACGCGTCTTCGTTCAATGTTGTCAACTAATATCCGGATTAATTTCATGCAAATTTTCCTCAATTCTCCGGAGAAATTTTCATAAAAATTTGAAAAACCCGGAATTCCGGGAAAATCGGAGGACTTTCATCTCTGTATATTATAAGTGTTCATAATATACTGTTATAATTGTAATATATTTCAAAATATACAAATGATTGCCACGTTTCATACATTACAATATATTGCAAAATAACATAATGTATGCATTTATATAGTACAAAATATATGTAATTTTGTATTTATAAATAACTAATCATATATTGCAATTTATATTGGACAATATATTAGTGATATATGTAAAGCTAAATGATCAATATATGATAAAATGTATAAATATTATTTGGAATATATTTCACAACTATATACAGATACATGTTTAATTTATATGATACAATACATTGTAAATATATGTGAATTATATGGAAACATTATAAAAATATATGAGCAGCAATATTTTTAAATTAAACAAAACACAAACTAATGGGTATATCAAAAGTCACCATATATTTTTCATCAGCTCAAAAACTAATTCTGACAATGCAGAGGTAGAGGGGTAAATATTTTCAGTGCAACATTAAATGGTGAAGATTCTTAATCGAGGTTCTACACCTTTTGCATCACTACAACACCCTTAACAAAATAACTGAGTGGATAACTAACGTGACAACATAAATAGCTCAGTTTTAATTAAAATGTCCAAATTGTGCATTGAGGAGATTCCACACAGAACACAGACAAAAATCTTGCTAGTAACCCTTTAGCCACCTATGGATTATCCATTTCGTGTAAACTTTAACAAAGTGTGCAACATGCACATAAAACATACACACAAACCGTGCAAAATAAGTACAAAATGTGAATAACCACTACAGTCAAACCTCGGTTTTCGAACGTCTCTGTTCTCGACCAAATCGGTTTTCGACCAAAAATTTAGAGTTTTTTATGCCTCGGTTGACGACCGAATTTCGGTTCTCGAACAAACTGAGCGCACTTGAATGCGTCACTTGACTCCTCTCGCCGTCCTAACACGAGGAAGTGACGCTTCCTCGGGTACACGAGGAAGTGACGCTTCCTCGGGTAGACGAGGCAGTGACGCTTCCTTGATTAGCATTCCATGGTGAACAGACGTGTTCAATAAAGATTTTTTTTTTTTTTAAAGAGTGTGGTTTCGGTTTTCGAACAGCCTTCTGGAACGGATTATGGTCGAAAACCGAGGTATGACTGTAATTCAAAGTTTTGCGCTTCATCTGGTGTCGAAGCTTGCACATTCGGCTGTTGATGGATTTTCTCACATCAGCTTCCTTGGCCGTTGTTAACTGTGCTATAACAGCATCTGTGGAAAAGAACAACATTGATTACCCATTCCAGTCGTCTTGCTTGCTCTCCCCTTGTCAGTGGCGTCCTGGGACAATTTTTCAACCTTGGAAAATGGCTGTGAATATGGCCCCCCTAATGGGATTGTGTAGTATCAACATAGTGTGTGTGTGGGCTCGTCCAACTGCAACTATTCTGAAGTAAAAAGTAACAATACACATCAGTTGAATTTCTTCACATTTTGTCAAATTTAATGTTGAGTCAAACTAAGGAGCACCTGTGTCTTGCTTTTCTTCAATCTCTTTCTATTGTGATAAAAATTTATGCCAGCACAAAATTTAAAAGCCCGACGCTGCAATGAAACAACAGAAGACATGTTGAGGACCCTGAGAAAACCCTGCTCAAACCAACCACTTTCATTTCCTGTATAGCCAACAGGAAAGCTCTCTCTCCTGGCAGAAATGCTATTTAGCTAGAGTACAGCCGACTCTGAACAATTTACCTTGCAAAGCTTGAAGTTTCCTTGGGTCAAGAGCCTGCCGCCGCTCAGCACTGGGATCCAACTTGCTGAACCCGCCTTTAAGGTTGGACTTGATGAGGACTTCAGGATCAAAGAGCCCCATCAGTAGCACCTGTGCGATACCATTGGCTGTGGTACAAGTTTTTGCAGTCTCCCAGCAATGTGATGAAACAGTGACACCATCGTTCTCGATTTTCACCTTATGTAAACAAAAGCAATATAAAACCATGAACAAGGAAACAAGTGAAGTCAATACAAGTATTACAATGCATAGATGAGGAAAAAAAGCTTCAAAGAAATTTGATGCCAATAATATGTTAGGTTTTAATGTTAGAGATTTCATAATTAACAAATACATACTTGTAAAGGTCTGACGGGTGTGCAAAGTGGTGTTTCACCCAGGCCATCACTCTCACCATCAGGTCCATCAGCATGTTTGGTAGGATGGTTGTCAACTTCTGTGTTGGTGGTGTAAATGGAGACAAGTTTTCTCAGCTCCATCAACAATGTAGGAATTTCTGAGAAAAAAAAAAAGAATACAAACTCATACAGATGGCAGCTATAATGGGGATATTACACAGTCACCATGAAGACCAAAATCCTCCAAGAAGTTACTAAAAGGGGTCTATCATTAAATATAATAACACAGTAACATATTATGGGATTGACAGTGACTTTATGTACATTGGCTGTATCATGTTTGCTGACCTTGGGCTCATTTACTATTTTCCAACAACCAAACATCAAATAACATGTTAGTTAGAGTTATGGCAGTGCACAGTAATCAGTCATTTATTTAATTTAATTAATTTGGAACATTTTGAGTAATTTTAAGTAAAATTATCTCCCAATGGAATTGTTGTGTCTTGAAATGACGAGGCACACACACGCGTTTTCTATTTTGTATTCGACCGTCGAGTTCCGCCATTGACAACGTGGGGAAGCGACCGAGACATTCACGGTAACATTTTACACATGCGCAGTAGATGGCAATACAGAGTACGGAAACTCAATGCGTCCAAACAACATACAAATAACTATGGTGGTTAATACACCACAGGAATGAATATTTTTGGACAAGTAAAAATTACTTACAATAACAATAAATATTAATGAACAAGGAATACAATGCTTTTTTTCCTGATCTAAAATGTGAGCATACTTATTTCAGACGTTTAAGGCGACTAAAAGGTACTCAAAATAGGTTAAAATGTTCTAAATTCAGGTCATTTTAACTTTACAAATCACATAAAACCTGTGCAAACATTTTAAAAACCTACCCCATCAGATTTAAGACATTTTATACAACTTAAAATAGGGATTTTAAAATGTTAGACATTTATGTACTTGAGAACCGGCAGATTAATACTACATGATGTACGCTGTCATATTTGATTACAGAATATTCAATACTTGCCCTTAACGACCATGTGCCGCAGTTAGGCCTTTTCTTTGTGTAAGGTCTTGATCTGGCTCTGCAGATCTTTGGTCAAATCGCAGCTTTCCTGGCTCAATGATTCTTCAGGACCAGGGCTGGAATGACTGCCCCCTGACAGTAATTCCTCTTCCATTCGTCGTTGCGTTGCTACTATGGATTTTTTTCTCAGAGATGAAAGTGGACTTTTCTGAAAATTCCGGAAA
>NW_017805700.1:473197-477062 GCF_001891065.2 Hippocampus comes | reverse complement strand
AACAAAAATCTCTTTACTGTTACTAGTGTTAGTGCCTCAATATGGCTACGCTCGTGAAAGCAATACAACGAACTCAAACGCGTCTTCGTTCAATGTTGTCAACTAATATCCGGATTAATTTCATGCAAATTTTCCTCAATTCTCCAGAGAAATTTTCATAAAAATTTGAAAAACTCGGAATTCCGGGAAAATCCGCAGGATTTTCATCTCTGCATTTTCTAAAGGGCAGACAGTTTATTTTTTATTATTATTCTGGCATGAATAACCCAATACAGAAATGATACATAATGTGACAAATCTAAATTACCTGTTTTGGATATCTAGTATCCAGAGGCCAGTAACAAAGCCTCTGGGGCTTTGTTACTGGCATGAAAATATTCTTCACCAAAGTCCAGGAGTTTTCTTTTTCTCATTCTGTTCGGTATATCCCAACTGAATTCTGGCACTTGTAGCTCTCGCTCAGCAGCTCTCAGTGTAGCCTTCTCTTTCTACATGAATTTAGAAGGATATATTTAAAATCGAACTTGACTTCTAATACTACAGAACAAATAATTATATGCCAATTTTACACCGCAAAATAGTCAAATATTTGATACACATTCTAACAAGCGAAACTATCTTTCCCACTGTACTCAATAAAAAAAAGCAACTTATAGGAAATAAGCGAAAAGCCAAGTTTGAGAGTGTGTAAGACAGACTTACCTGCTAACTGTAGAATTACAGCCTATTCGACGGGCCATCCATTCGCTGGTTTCTTGGCGTTTGTCGTTCGACATTCAACCAGATATTTCATGTCAGTAGCGGCCGCTGCGTCAAAGTCAATTATCCAGCTAACTAGAACGATGCTGGCTTCATCTTTGTCAGGCCCTTTGGCCCAACTAACAAGGGCAAACCTAAATTTTCACATTTTCACTAAAGACGATGTGTCACTTCTATCTTCTTGTCTGATTATGGCGCCCAAATAAATAAATTGAGATGAAGTTGTACCGCTCCTTTTCCGCGCCTGGACTAACCGACGTGTACACCATAGCGCGGGCGCGAAATACAGTGCTATGATTGGCTGGTTGGTTTGGGATGACTGTTATGCGCATGCGCCATAGATGCAAAGCATTCTGGTAAAAGTAGTTTTGATCTAAATTAGTCATTTTTCAAACCACAACGTGCCAACGAAAGCGAGCGAGTGCCATATCATGGTGATTAGGGTCAAACAAACGTAGAAAATGAACCGATTTCGACTGAAAAGGATACATATCCTCCGGGTGCTGATAATATGGATATTCCAAGAAGAAAATGTATGCTCATTGGTCTGCCAAAATTTGCAAGACTCTATGCATGCATACCTCCAAGATCCAGTGTGGAGGACTGAAAATATATGACAAAGTACATGCCAATTTTGTCGACTCTCAAAATAAATTGTATTTTTGTAATACTATTTTTTTGTCATCATTGTATTTTCTTCAAAGGATACACTATTTTATAGACGGAATGTGTTTATTTGAGCATGAGAACACTAGGCATAGAACAATAAAAGGAAAAAATGCATTTCAAAACATTTATGTTGACTAATGAAACTCATGTGGGGGTAGGATGAAGTCTATCCTACTATCAGATTATGTAATTAAAATATATACCGGTATATGATTATACCTTATATTGCAATATGTTGTAAAATATAAAGACAGACTATTATATGTGAAAAATATAGTGCCCTTTTTGGTCTCAATTGCAACACTTTTTTAATATATTTATCGATACAGTGAAACTCCTCTACAACGAAATCGTGTTTGCGGCAAGAAATTTTTCACAACAGGGGGTTTTTCACTGTAGCAAATTTGGTCTCAGATGTAAGCACACACACACCCACAAACGTATGTGTACTCTATTTTTATTCCAATAGTGCATAAGTATGAGCACACACTTATTTGACACTTCATATTGTCAGTGTAGAAAGAAAAAAAGGTAAACAAATTGCGAAATTTACAATCAGCATTCACTTTCACTTACATCAATTTCTTGGATCATGTCATTTATTTTGCTTGCTCCGTCTTTCATTTTGATCACTTTTAACCTCTCTTCCAGCATCAGAGCTCTTCTTGTCTTAGCTGCTTGACATCCAAAGGTCCTTTTGTAGCCATTTTAGCATTATAACGTCCACGCTCGTCTGAATCTAACAATAACAAATACTTCTGGACCCGGTGGCTTTTCTTTCCACCATCTCACTGTCTCTACCTAACCCTAACCCAAGACAGCGTTGCTCAGCTGATGTTCATGCAATGAACTTTTAAACCAGCCACACCTCGTAGTTCTAAATGGCCACAGTTAGCTTTCGAAGGCTAAAAACGTTACGCTAACTAGTTAGCTCTCGAAGGCTAAAAACATTACGCTAACTGGAGCGCTAATGAGAGAGAAGCGCTCCAGTTAGGTCCCTCTTGGCAATGGCAGAGCAGCTATGAGTTTGTTGAGTCCAGGAAACTCGCAGCTGTGACCGAAATAAACATTGTTCACTATGTAAACCAGTGTGGTGTTTGCTGTTGCCGTTTCCGAACGAACCGGTAGAGGTCGCTGTTGGATAAAACTTCGTTGTAGTGAATGTCTTTGCGAGGCTGGAGCAGAGAAAATGATTTCGTATAACGCAACAGGGGGTTTTTCGTCGTATGGGGGGCAGGAGAATGGGAATTGTGTTAATGCATGAAGATTTTTTCACATAAGGGGGTATTTTCGCCCATGTAGGTTTCGTTCTAGAGGAGTTTCACTGTATGTACACATATATGGTCTATGCCAGGGGTGTCCAAACTTTTTGGACCGAAGATCGACTTTTCTTTCAACCAACCTCCTGGGATCGCCCCTTACCATGCACACACACACACACACGCATGCAAGCGCGCACGCACGCACGCACGCGCGCCATGATGAGAAGCCAAACACGGAAGCAAGCGATGCACTTTTGCAGCTTGTTGACTATCGTAGCTCACACGTACCGTGCTTCACTCAGCCCTCTAGATTCCTATTCTTAGCTCATGCCCTGAGTGAATTGTAAACGAAGCAAACTCTGAATGGGAATAATGACGATCAAAGATATAGCGCAACAGCTTTGATCACAAGCTGCAATTGCACACTGCTGAGCGCTAACAACTTCCGCTGACGTAGGTCACGCGCCACTGTAGGTTAAAGGTTTACCTGCTTTATTTTGTTTTATTTTTAAAATATTTTTGGGGGAAAATGAGACTGATAGGATGATTAGGGCATGCAGTGTACATTAACACAAAACATATATTACTAACATATACAAAGACACACAAATTTTTTTTTTCCTCCTCTACACCTTTCGGATCTACCGGTTGATAAGGATCGACGTAATGGGCATCCCTGGTCTATGCACATATTGAAGTATATTAGAAAATATAAATACAAAATCTCATATATGACAATATTATTACTCAATGTATTGCATGATATCTTCCAATATATTGCAATATATTTTTCTTTCGTAAGGGTTAATATATCAATTCCGATGTAATACTCTAACTATCAGTAACACATATGTGTACACAGTACTGTACTTCAGTCCTGGCTATATACCATGGGCCACAAGTAAACCTGACACTGTTAACATTGTCGTGTTATTGAATGAGGCACATGTGAGTCCAGCTGTCGTGTTAACGTGGATAACTTTCATTTAGCTTTCGCGATGTGTGTATGCCTCTCTCCAGTCACACTCTCGTCTCCCGCTCTCGACGCACCTTCATGACGTAGTCGCCCCGCGACTCTATAGTCGCGTTGTACACGATTACACCACATCTCCCCTTTCTAGAATCATTGGGTAGACTACCAATGATTCAACAGACCTTGAGGATTATTCTGCCTC
>NW_017805700.1:463521-471599 GCF_001891065.2 Hippocampus comes | reverse complement strand
GGAGATCACGGAGAGGCTTATCTCTCTCTGCCAGCTGTGGCACAAATCTCCCGAGTTGGTTCAGCATTCCGAGAAAACTTCTCAACTCTGTTGCATTCGTTGGCTCCGGCATCATCCTTACTGCCTCAGTCTTGCCTGGGTCTGGCCTGATGCCTCTGTCTGAGATCACATGGCCTAGAAATGTCACCTCTGACTTCGACAGTTCACACTTTTTGACATTGAGTGTGATGCCTGCCTCCTGGATCCTCTCCAAAGTAGCATGCAGGCGGGCATCATGCTCCTCCTGTGTTCGGCCCCATATCAGCACATCGTCCATGTGGCAAACAACACCGTCCAGCCCTTCTGTAACCTCTGTGACCATTCGGTTCTGAAAGTGTTCAGGGGCGGAGGCTATCCCGAAAGGTAGCCGCTTGAAGTAATAGCGCCCAAAGGGTGTGATAAAAGTTGTCAGCTTCTCCGAATTGGGTGTTAGGGGTATTTGCCAAAACCCCATTTTTGCATCCAGCTTACTAAAAATCTGGGCTCCGGCCAGCATGCCCAGTGTTTCCTCCACTGACGGCAGGATATACTTTTCTCTGCACACTGACTCGTTGAGTTTGGTGAGATCGACACAGATACGTACCGCGCCTGATTTCTTGGGCACCACCACGATGCCCTGTGTGTTGTCCGGCTGCCGCATCTCCCCGAGCCCAGTGCATATTTTTGGATAGTTCTCCTTTAATGTCTCCATAGAGACGCTGCCTAGGCGTGCGACGAGCCCCAACCTGCAGCTCACAGATCTCCCCAGCAAGGCAGTATGCACATGACGAGCGATGTAAACATCCTCCATCTCCCCCCTTTCACCTTTCCTCAGCAGCAGCCTGGCGACGCCCACGACCTCAAGCGGGCTCCTCCCTGGTCCCAGGAGTCGTTTTGTTGCCTTTCTGAGTTTAGGGAGATTGTTTCTGTACGTGCCCTTGAAAACTTGGCAGAACGGTGACATCAGCGCCCGTGTCAATTTTGAACATCACGCCGCGCTGATTTTGGCCATCCACGGGTCACGGTCTGCCGTAACACTGTCAAGGAGGACCTCCTCCTCGTCCCCGTCTTCTTCGTCCCCTGTAACTTCGTGCGCAGATTTAGACTTGCACACACGCTTAAAATGTCCTTTCTTCCCGCAAGCATGACATTTTGCCTCATGAGCGGGACAATCACATTTTGGATGGGATGGAGAGCTGCCACATTTCTGACACACTGACTGTGCACCCCTTTCCTTATTGTAATGAGTACTGTGGAACTTTTTTATCTGGCTATTAGCACAGTTAGGTGTGTTTTTGGCATTCCTTACATTGCTCTTGAACACTCTGTCAACCGATTCAGCGCCACTTGCCTCTGAGTTGGTGTCCCCTCGCAGATGAGACTGCTGCCTCTTCACCTCCTCGCTTTGCCGTGCAATTCTTATGGCCTTTTCAAGGGTTAAATCCGCGTCCAACTGCATGCGTTCAGACAATCCACTGTCTCGTAGTCCGACGACAATTCTGTCTCTGATCAGTTCATTGCGTAGCGCCCCGTAGCTACAATGCTCTGCCAGCGCATATAGTGCATATAGTGCAGTGACGAACGATTCCACACTATCCCCTTCTTTCTGATAGCGCATGTTGAATATAGCACGCTCGAAGATTACATTTTTCTTGACAACGAAGAAGTTTTGGAGTCCCCCTCGGACTTCTCGGTATGTGCACTGTTGAACCTCGGTCAGATCCAACCCGCGAAGGATATCATCAGCCTCGTCACCGCCCGCAGCCCTCTGTGCCCCCAGCCGCGCGGCTCCATTCGCCCGCCCCGAGGTTCCTTCCTCTCCGTCGCTCATTTCGCCCTTCCTCTTCACCGCCGTGTACAAAGATCCTCTTCGCGCACACCACGTCAACTACAGGACTTCTGACACCATGTCGTGTTATCGAATGAGGCACACGTGAGTCCAGCTGTCGTGTTAACGTGGATACCTTTAATTTAGCTTTCGCGATGCGTGTATGCCTCTCTCCAGTCACACTCTCGTCTCCCGGTCTCGACGCACCTTCATGACGTAGTCGCCCCGCGACTCGAAAGTCGCGTTGTACACGATTACACCACAAACATGATTATGTGTGTGTACTATTTATGAAAAATAAACATAATATCAATGGCTACTCACCCCCTTTATTAATACAAAACCATGTAATTGGAATTGAATGATTAAAATCATGTGATGAATCTTTTAAAAAGTGACCTTATTACTATATATAGACTGATCGTATTGATATGTGTTTTTCAAACTTTTTTGAGTCAAGGCACACTCCTTTCTTTGAAAAAATCTCGCGGCACACACCACGAGCTGAAAATGTGAGAAAAAGCTTATTTTAACAATTAGCGTGTGATATTGTTACGATAACTATTTTAACAGTGAAGAATGATGTTATCACAGCTTGAATTGGAATCAAATAAACACAAAGAAAAAAGTATTTTATAATCATTCATATTTATTGTCACTCAGTGTCATAAATGGGCCTGTTTGGATGAACACAAAGCTGATATCCTGGCAGGAATCGATGAAAGACACACACGGAGCTCTTCCTCCACAGCTCTCAGTCTTTCTCTGTTTTTCGTTTTTATAGCAGTCAGGCTTGAAAAGCTCACATCAAATGGGAGCAATGTCAAAATCGCTTTGTTGGCCAACTTTTGGAACTCCTTGGCAGCTGCCAACCAAAAACTGTCCAAAGGTAGATCAGCAGTGCTTAGTTTGAGACCACGATCTTGTCTCAGTTTAGTTAGTTTCTCCTCTCTTTTAAAGTCATGTCCTTTCCAACAGCTGATGCTGAGCTGAATGGGTCCCTAACCCAGTCGAGGCACTCAGTGGAGGCTGAAGAGAAATAAAATGACATCTTCTCCTAAAGAGTTTTCAAATGTTTAGCTATTATCTCACACAGCGCAGTACAGTTGAGCATGTCCACTTATATCAGTAGCTTCATCAACGTGCAACGCAAATTTATTAGTGATACGGATCTTGTCCAAAACCAGACTTTCGATGTCTGCAGACATATCATCAATATGTCTGGAAATTATGTTATCTGAAAGAGGAACTTGGGCTATTTCTTTCGTCGCTTCGGGTACGAGCATCTCGTTTACAATGGCTTTGCAGGCGGGAAGTATTAATTGCTCGGCCACGGTGTGGGACTTTTTTGAATTCGCCACAAGTTCAGCGACATGGTAGCGAGCTTTAAGGGCTCTCTCGTTCACCTTTGCGTATTTTTTTTCATGCATGTAGCCTGTTTCTCCGTGTGTTCACGCAGCCAAATAAAATACTCCACATTTTTGTTTTGAAGAGAAGAGTGTTTTGTTTGGAGATAGCGTTTCAGCTTACTTGGGACCAAGGTGATAGCTTTTCACAGCAGACCAAGCACAACGGAGTCGGTGCCGTTGCATCGCCGGTCCAGGTAAATCCAACTGAAAGATAGCATTCGCTATATCGGATCGGGCCAGAAACTTTGCTGGACGTCTTTGTTTTCTTCTGACCTCCACTCATACTAGGACCTTCATCTGGGTCCGGATTTTGTCCAGGGTCCAGTTTGGAGTCGGCATTTTGCCTTTTGAAAAACTTATCCATCACTTTCACAGTCGTCCTGCATCCATGCGTCACAAATTCGCTTGTCTCTCGTCTAAAAACAAGGCAATTGGCTAGCTGTTGCTGCTCCCTAGCGGTATGGAAGGGTGCTACAAGATTACTTTGCCGGGGGATAGACCGCACAGGCATTCAAGTTGGACATTTTCCGCGGCACACCTGACAATATCTCTAGCACACGGTTTGAAAAACACTGGTGTAATCTACTATTAATTTGACCAACTACACTTTGTGACGAATGTTTTATTCTTAAAATTACTATGTCTACAACTAGTAAATTATAGAATAACTAAGACTGTTTCATAATATTTTTCATAGCGATTAGCCTTTAGATCTAATGACCAACTTCAAGTACTTGCCTCGGAATCGTGCCTCCCATTGTATTTCTCTTTCGTGTTTTGTGCATACATCAAGCGTAATCTTGGTAATACGCCCTACTTCGAATGATTCGAAAGAAAAATCCGACTGGCATTCCCATTTCTTAAATGTAGTAACTAATATACCTTTCTGTTTTTTTTTCGCCGCCATCTCTTTCCATCATCCATGAGCTTTCTCAGCGTGTAGACTAAAATAGCAACCCGAGTGCGCAGTGCGCACATAATGTTTCCTGTCCCCCCCCACCCCACCACCACCACCACTTAATAAAAACAAAAGCGAAAGCAGAATAGAAGAAAAACACACACACCACACCACAAACACACATACAGGCACAGTCAAATCGTGTTGATCACACAGGAGAGATTCTATCGTGAACAGTCAACTCGTGCGCAGTAATTTTAATGGGAAACGATTTTACGGTACCGTACAAATGATCCCACAGAAACGACACTCTAGTCAAAGGATCGTTATCGTGAAATCCTCAGGCCTTTTTCTTTTTGTCATATTGAAGTGCAGTTGTCAGCATGTTGGTGTTTGTGATGCCATGAATAGCAATTTTTTTTAAAAGTTCAAATGGAAGAAAAATTAAAAACTATACCATTTGAAATTTCAACTGTTTTGCTATCTTGATTTATTTTGTTTGTTATCCAGGTTGTTTTAGTTAATTGGAACCTGCTTTATCATTCCTGTCTGTTTAACCACTTAGATTGCTGAAATTGAGTTTGCGTGGTTTTAACAATTCAGATTGCTTTTCAAGTAAACTTATAAATTAGTCAAGTGAGGTAAGACAGTATAAGTTACTTAAACTTAGATAAGTATGTTTTATGAACAGAGTAATTTTAGCATGCAAAAATCTAGTACATTAAAATAGTAATTCTAAGTACTGTATTCTAAAGTAAGTTATCAACTCTACTTGATTTTACTGGTAGTTGCTGGAGCTCATTTGGAAGTGTACTCTACTCTACAAAGGAAGTGCAAGTTAGTACAACCAAATAAATAGTTTACTTGTTTTTTAAGTGCAACCGGTTTGCACTTTTTAAAAAAAATAATGATAAGTAATTGGACTGTGCAGTGCGCTTTGGGACAATTTACAGCATTCAATCAACCTACTATGCATGATTTTGGAATGTGGGTGGAAACTGGAGTACCCGCACAGACACGGGGAGAACATGCAAACTCCACACAGGAAGGCCAGGAGCCTCTGCACTGTGAGACAAAAATACTAACCACTTATTCACCGTGTCGTCTATAACCGCATTCGTCTAAAATCTGCATGTAGTGCAAGGGTGTCCATAGTAGGTCCTCGGGGCTGCTGTCCTGCCTGTTTTCCATCTGTCCCTGCTGCAACACAGCTGATTCAAATGATGAGGATCGTTCTCATGCTTCTTCAGAGCTTGCTGATGAGCTGATCTTTGGAAGGTTTGCAGCAGGGAGCGATGTAAAACAGGCAGGACAGCGGCCCGCGAGGACCGGAGCTGGACGTGCTTGATGTAGTGCTTCTCCTAGATTTAGTAGTACAACCACATGCCACGTGCTGGCATTTTCACTTTAGAGACAGAAAAGAATGTGAAAGGGCCACTGATAAATAAATGTATTCAGTAGTCATTCTAGGAAGCTTTACCTGGGGTGGCAGAGGAGTGGCTGGAGGTTCAGTTGTGGGTGGGGAGCCTCGAGGGGTGCCATAAGTTCTCCCACTCCCGCACAAACACGTGCACATTTGCGTGAGCACACACACACAGATTGCAAGATCAGATTTCTGTTTCTGCATTTTGCATTGCCTGAGCTGACAAGTTTTATGCATGTCACATGGCAAGGACTGTTTGACAAAGTCCTTATAGAAACGAGCTAGCAAGCAAAAGAATTGTGCACTTTTTGTAACGTGATTGTTCCTCCTTTAGCTATACACCCATAAAATAGCTGTGTTTTGTTGTAAATTACCATGAGTTTACTGACTAACGACACTCCCGCAGTTTATTTATTGTTTTCAAAATCTAGTTAGTATAAGCCAGGGTCCAGGCAGCATGCCTGTGTTAGCTATTTAGCTAGTTTGAACAAAAAACATATACAGTAATAATTTGACAGAAAATAAGGTAAATAAAATACTGTAGTAAAAAGGAAAGAGAAATCAGTCATCATTCAACACAGTTATTATGTTCAAGGGAGTAGGAAGAAGTAAAGCTAGTTAAGGTGAGCACTTGCTGCAGTGCCTCATTACGCACCTAATAGCCAAACAAACAAATAATACGGCTCACTACATTTGACATACTTGAGGTTGTCTTGCTTCACAGACGATTTGAAAATATTAAAGATAACTGTAAATTTCCCCAGTGTGGGACAAATAAAGGATATCTTAATGCTGACCTGACTGTCTGTATTCAGCCTGGGATAGGAGGATACTTTGTTTCACGAGTGTTCAACAAACTCCGAGATAGGAAACTCTTGAGTTTCCAGTTCCAGAACAGCGGATTTGAATCAGTTTAATCAACTCGGACTGTCTTCACCCGGAGTTAAGCGCATACACCACATCTATGAAAAGACAGCATGAATGGATCCGCGATTCGATGAGTCACAATGGCAACGGGGAAGAGGTGGGCTGCGTTTATCACCTCACTCGAGCTGGAAATATTAATGCACTTTTTTTTTCAATTTTCTGCACAGTAATGCTGCACCTTGATCCATGGGATCATGATCAAAAGGACATGCAATGTTTGTCTTCACCTACTGTGCCAAATGGACCTCTCATAAAACTGACTGATTTTTTTTTTAATGACAGACAGTAGTACTTGGCTACGCTAAAACTCGCCTGCTGATTGAATGAATGAGGAAATGGAATGTATGGGTCTGAAAGGGGTGGAGACACAAAGAAACTCGAGTTTCATTGTGAAAAACCCGGTTAGCTTCATCAAGTCTCTTACTCTCTTACTGCGGTAACTGACCGAGACCTTAACTTTCCTGTCTCTCCAAAACAGACTGGTGACCCCTTTTTCTCGGGTTTGAGTAACCTCCCTTTCTGAAAATGAAAACTTAGTTTCCCTCATTTTAAGACAAACAGACTCCGCGTTATCGCTAAACCTGCTTTGTGAAACGGATCCCTGTTCATCTCAAGTCTGAGAAGATATGAAAAAGACCTTTGGAAGATAATCATCTCACACCTGCTCACATTTAAAAGACTGAAAGACCTATGATTTTATAAAACATGTTTGATATTGCCAAGATTAGGAAAAAACTGATTTAAAATGTCGGTGTTTACCACCTTTCACCAAAGTAACGAGATGACGGGGCGCACTGAGACTTCTGTAAAACTCAAACGCTTCTTTCGTTTTTAGCCTAAAACTGTGAAAATCGTTGTGTGTAAATCCAGCCAACTGGAGACACTTGACGGAGCCAATCCCAGCTGTCTTTTAGATATTGGCGGGGTAAACCCTGAACCAGTAGCCAGCCACTCGCAGGGCACACGTAGGCTAACAACCATTCATGCTCACAATCACACCGAGGCACAATTTAGAGCAAGGGTGTCCAACTTGTTCCGCTGTCCTGCATGTTTTCCCTCTCCCATACACCTGATTCAAATGTTGAGAGTCGTTCTCATGCTTCTTCAAAGCTTGCTGATGAGCTGATCCTTGGAATTCAGGTGTGTTGCAGCAGGGAGAGAAGGAAAACAGGCAGGAGAGAGCCCCACAAGGACCGGAGCTTGACATGACTGATTTAGAGGTTCAATTAACCAAGTATACATGTTTTTGGAATGCGGGAGGAAACCGGAGTACCCAGAGAAAACCCACGCAGGCACGGGGAGAACATATAAACTCCACACAGGGAACTATAGTTGAAAGAAATAGTCTCATTTTTTTTCATTCAAACATCACTAATAATTAAATATACTGTACATGACAATCATGTTGAATTTATGGGAGTCCATTGGACATCTTCTAATTGGATAATTGACAGGAAAAAAAAAAACAACTTAGGGTCCTTAATGCCACAGGCCTACGCCGCATGTTTGTGCATGAGTGCGAAGAAGCGATCCCAAGCTCAAGTTTGCATAGTGTGTGTGTCTGTGTGTGTGTGT
>NW_017805700.1:457500-462500 GCF_001891065.2 Hippocampus comes | reverse complement strand
AGGTGCATGGTTTGATTCCAGGCGCTGGCCTTCGTGTGTGGAGTTGGCATGTTCTCCCCGTGCCTGTGTGGGTTTTCTTCTGGTACTCTGGTTTCTTCCCACGTTACAAAACCATGCATAGTCAGCTAATGAAATACTCTAAATTGTCCTTAGATGTGATTGTGAACATGAATGGTAACCGGTTCAGGGTTTACCTTGCCTCCTGCCCAAAGACAGCTGGGCTAGGCACCAGCGCGCCCACGAGGATAAAGCAGTTCAAACAATGGATGGATAGATGTCTCTTTCTTGTGTAGTATTCATTCACAATGTGTATTTGCAAAGATTAAAGCCCATTATTTCTGTGTTTCTGAAAGAACTGGACTTCGTTTTAGTTTCAATATCTACTGCAAGAAACAAACCAAAAAAAAAACCTCTCAAAACCATGAACCTCTGCTCTCATTCAAATGTCGTCTGTGCTTTTTCATTGGAGTTTTATTAGTAACCCCTGGCATATTTTTATTATACTTTTGTATACTTTTAGTATTTGTTGTGTATTTAACTTGTTACAATTACTAAGTTTTAGAAGACTTTTAAATAATCAAATTAAATAAAATAAACTAAAATAAAGCCTCTCGACATGCAGTTGACAACACCATGTGGGTGTATGTCCCAACATCAAGTCTCATTTATTCACGGCTAATGTGGAAAATTCAATTGATTGATAATGTGATTTTCACAAATGGTTTATATAATATCTAAGGGGAAGAAATCATTTTGGAATGGTCAATTCGGGAAAGAGTCGTCTGGTTTGGAGCGGTCCGATCTGTCAGCTGTGCAGACACATGACGTCCAGCAGGGGGAGGAAGACAGCTGGATAATACAAACTGGCAAGTTCAGGCCAGTTATTTCAATTGAGAGATGTGTCAAATAAAATCTTCTAGTCACGCTATACAAGTGAAAGTGAAAAATGTTGCATCTTTTACATACAAACGCAGTTGCCTTTTGGGTACTATTTGAGTGGGAGTTATTATTCGTCCATCAACTTCATTTCAATGTTTTTTATACTACTTAAATGTGAAGTTTTTCAGTGCGGGTTGACGGTACTCCTCTATGCCTCCACTGCCCTCGCTCAGTCACGAAGGAGGTATTTTAATAGGCAGCTTGACTCAAGAGTGTACCTCTCTGTGTAAAAATATGATACTGCCTGTGCTAAGTCTGTATGTCTTTGCTCTGACCGCTCGACCGGATAAGCAAAAGGCAGAACTTGTTTGAAACAAAACACAAAAACTCCAAATACTTCAATTAGGTCACATGCCAAGAAGGAATTATGAAGTCGATACAGTAATCATGTATAGACGATTCCTCAGAGCTCACATCACGCTGGTCACCACAATTGTTGTTTTGGTTGCTGCCCTAACTGGACCTCCGCGGTGCTGAGAATTGAAATGCTAATTCACCAAGGACTGACGATAGGATGGTTATAGCAGACATTTAAGTTAAGCCAGACGTATTTGTCATGCCATAATTAAGTTACTTCCAGAACAAGTCAAAAACAATCTTTGTCACAAGGGCATGGGAAAATGGAGTATGTGAATTGTATGAACATCCTGGGCATCAACGTCTCGACAGAAAATACTGTAGTCTTGTCCAAAAAAAGGAAAAAGTGTTTGGAGAGCATTTACTCTGAATTCTCCTGTCAGGTTTTGGTGATATTTTGCAGCATTCACAACTAGCACAAAGAAACAATTGTTTTACGACATATATGTCGTGCGAAGGAGAGAATCACTGAGAGAAAAAAAAAACATTTTTCAAATCATTTTTCCTGTTTTGGGACTTAGTTGGTATTCAGATCAATTTGACACCCACATTGGGAATTCTGTGTTGTCAGAAAAAAATCATTATTTAAGAAGAAAAAAGGAGACCTGTTTTCAATGGGGAAAAACATCTCTTTTTTTCAGTTTTTGGCTAGTCATTATTGATTAATAAAATGAGATTTGTTCTGTTTCTTTGGCAGTATGGCAAAGTTTTTATCCGAACGTCTTTCAAAGTGTCTCCTGTGAATGCATTTTCACAAAAATCATCCAACCGCTCAGCCAGCTTGACTTTGCGTGGAAACTTCTCATCTCAAAAAATTCTTTTGGTTGTTCACTCAAACCACACACTGTTAACAGCTGTGCAGTATTTCTGTCCTCCCGCTCCACGAATCTCTATTTCTTGTGCTGAGCTCAATCCCAAATGCTCTGACTAATAAAGTATCTGTGATCATGGGACACTGACAGCAAGACGAAGATCGCTGCAAACATTTCAAGCAAAGGCGAGTGGGTGAAGTTAAGGAGAAAGAAAATCCAACCGAAAAAAAGGGGAAAAAAGCAAACAAAGGGTTTCATAAAGAAGGGTTAAAAAATGTTCCTTCCCGCTCTGTTGCACATACACATTCTGCATGCAGACTCTCCACCCCTCCCTCACTCTTACTGTCTCCTCTGTAATGAGCTCCAGATGTGCTGTTGAAGACTCGAGTGGGTGGGTGAGGGCAGAATTGGTGCAGAGAGTGGGATTGTTGCATTGTATGTCATGTGCTCAGCCGAGGAGAGACTCGGGGAATGCTGTCATACCTGATGGAGTGGCTGGCCAGGCCCTGGGGTGAAGAGGGGGAGGAAAAGAAGTGAGAGGGTGAAGAGCGTGGGGGTTAGAGGGGAGTTGGGTGATGGGGTTTAGGTTAAAAAGATTTCCACATCTGGAATCACTTCAGGTCAGCCCCGACTCTGGCCATGAAAGGTGAGACCAGGCGCCTGGCAGGGGAAAGGGAGACAGGGTCTGACATTGGACATACCACAGTCAGGGATCAGTGATCAGGAAAACAACTAAGAGCAGAAAAGAAAACAAGTAAAAAGAAAACAGGAATATCCTTTTTTTAATGTGGCATGCAAGATGGGATAAATGTTGAAGCCACATCAGTGAACCACCATTTTATTATGACAATATGCCGATCAGTTCAAAGCCATGTCGGAAGTACTGGGGGGGTGGCGGGGGATTCTCAATCAAGTTAGCCTCAATAAATAATTCATTGCAGCCAACTACCAAAATGTAAATAATGCTTAAATGATTAATGCAAAGACAAGTTTGTGCTTTTAGATTGTATTAGGGGACCATGTTCTCTAATTTGCTTCCGTCAAAATCAGCAAAACTTTTTTTTAACTAAATACATACTAACATGTTGATTTTTTTTTTTACACTCAAAGAATGAGGCAGACTCACAGTTAAGTGTAAAAAGAGTCGATTAATATCAAGAGCCAAATTCAGAAATGTCTCGGCTCTCGAGATGAAAGTCAAGGATCAGCTTCCTGATGCGTCAATGAACAAAAATTGTATTTATGAATTCATTTCGGGAAGATGTAGAAAGAAATGGGGTTTGAAGGACATGGATATTTCAGAAATTCCGCTTGGTTTTTCTGTGTCATAAAATATCTCCACAATTAATGTATGTTGGACATAATTTTGGCACCGCTTCCATCAATCCTCACCCACCCCAAATCTCGACTTGCAAGCCCGCTTGTGCAGTTGGCGTCTGCCGCGCAAGAATGGCCTGTTTGTTGCACCACTTCTTAGGGTCAAGGAGGAGAGAGAGCCTGGACGGCAACTCAAGAGTTCAAATCCCTTCATTGAAAGGAGCTCATAAATATCCCATTTTTAAGATGAAATGGCATGGTATCGAGAAATAAAAAACACAGTGCGTAGCTTGAGGTTTTTCTCTGAGGAAGAATTTAAGTTGTAAATCTTGCTCTAATGGGTCTTGCAAGAGGTCTGAGATCATGTTACTCTCCAAACGAGCCCTACTCTAAACATACTTATTTCTTATAGTTAATTCTTATAGTTAAATGGGTAGAATTTATCGGACTGCATTTCTGCAGTCATATATTTTGTGACGCTTACTTGAAAGTTGTTGTTGCTTTCCGAAAGCGTTTAAGACATTCACAAATTGGATCTAACCTGTTATTGGACCTACTGAATGGTAGTCTAATTTATTGCTTGAAATACATTTTTATTAATTAATATACATGTTTTTTGTCTGTTACAAATAAATGATATCACAGAACATCAAAATGATCTCCTGGGAAACACAACAGCCTCTCCTGTATCTTGAATACTTACAATGAAAATTACTTGAAAACATGTGTTTGTCATTAGTATAAGATGGATAGGAAAATGATAAAATGAAAATCGAGTCGGAACCATGGTGTCATGAACCCCAGATTTCACATGGAGTCTTCATAGATCTTAAGAAGTACAGAAAAAAACATATCGAGCCAGATTTGGGGTGTGCGATTTTGTCCACCGCAACCAAACCAAAGTGGCCCAGGGTATTCCACATATTGTTTGAGTCTCATTCCTTCTGTCTTTGATAACAGTACAAAACTCATAGGGGGGAAAAAAAGCTTCCATTATTAGTCACAAAAACAAAACTACACAGATATTTGATTACATCATCACTCTAGATGTCTTTGGTACAAACAGCGGTTTGTAAGACAAAAAGTCTTGGAGCGAAACGGTGTTGCGTCACTCGGTGTCCGACATTTTGCATCTCGTGGCAAAATGCTGTCACACCCAATTTCTATAGTTGGAAAAAAAAAAAAAGAAAAAAGCAGAAACCTCACGATCCAGTTTATGTCGGTTGAAGTTCATTCCAAAGGCGATGTTTGTGGGGGTCCAGTGGTTTCAAAGGTCCCCTAATCTAGACGGCTTTTCTGTACTTCACCTTTCAGTTGACTGTGGGCACCTGGTTCAAGCTATACTCCTTTGCTTTGAGCCGCAGGTTGGCAATGCTGTTTGCCATGTTCATTCCCTGGGAGGTGTTAGTGTTGGAGCAAGTCGGTGGGTAGGTGGCCATAGCACTGAAGGAGTCAAGGGAGGGGAAAACAGTGGAAAAGGGTTGAGCCACTAGTTAGCAACAGTTCCAGAAAAGCAACACAAACTGTATCAGCAAAATCTTGTCACAGTATTTTTTATTGATATGACCTTTAAAA
>NW_017805700.1:455658-457334 GCF_001891065.2 Hippocampus comes | reverse complement strand
TATATATATATATATATAAATCTCAGAGACAGTTTGAGGGCTCGTTTACACAAGGGCAATGTAGGATTATTATTTTTTTTCAGTTGCGTGAATTGAGAGTATCGGGACAGGCTTTTTTTGTGTTGTCATGGTGGTTATCCACCTTTCATGTTGACTTCATACTGAGCAATATGGTAATATTTGGCTTTAAAAAATATTTCTCTCTTTCTTAGTTATAAGTTTTCAAAATGTGGCATTTTTTCTGTCACTTAGGGTGAGCTTTGTGAGACCCTCCCTCACCCCCGACACAAAAAAAAAAACGGCAACACACACAAATGTATTCTGAAGAGAACTTTTCATTGCTGAAAGCAAGACAAAAACTTCAGTAAAATGAAGGCATCTCTCTCTGAGGGCAACATGTTTTGTGGCACCCCCACTGACCCCACATTCAGAATTGAATATTATCACGGTTATGATAGTTGACGAAAATTAATAAAGTACAGTCACTATAATTGAAAAAAAAAAACGTCGGGAATGAATTAAAATAAAACCAAAAATGATTTTGAAAAAACAAAACTAACTGAAACTATGTCTTTTGTTTATAAAACAAACAAAAACTAATTATAATTATCGTGAAAATGTTCTTTATTTTTGTCTTTGTCAATTATTGTTGCACATGACCTTTCGGGGTTGATTTTAAATATATTTAAAATATTTTAAATATGTTGCTGCACATCTACAGCTACAGAAAAAAGAAGGTCAGTTGTTTGTTTACATTGTACTTTATTACACAATACTTTTATTTATTACTTTTTTAAAATATTGCACTCATCAAATACTTCGTACATTAAAAACATGAACACTAAAACTATTCAAAAGTAAGCGAAAACAAAGCATTGCTCCCCCAAAAAAATCAACAACAAAAACTTAAACATTAAAAAGAACTGAACTTTCAAAACAACAGTCAAAATGAACTAAAAATGAACTGCAATGAAAAATCCAAAACTATTCTAATCCTAATATCAGTTTAACAAAAATATTAAATGGCTTAGCATCGCATTTGTATGTTCCGCTTATTAATGCTGCTTCAGAATCCATTCGTCTTGCTGCCCAGCTTCAGGCCCAAATTTTTATGTGCTGGTCTCATGGCAGGCTTTGACATTTTATGCCAATTTGGACGATCCCAGTAAATCAGGACAATGTAACATAATCTGGGTAGACTTTGTGTTCATTCATTTGTTATCTGGTGTGACATGTAGCAGAGAGGTCATCGAGGTCAACGGTGGATTTAATACAGTTTGTTTTCACATTATCGCCTCGTCGTTAGGGTCACAGGATCTGGCCCCCTCTGGCCCCCTTGAAGACTGATTGGGGGACAGCAAGTGAAAGGACGGTGTTGCAATTTTGAAAAACATTACTGTACATGTAAATAAAGGAGAGATATTGTAAATGGAAAAAGCAATCTGCAAAATTGACCACAACTATATATATATATATATATATATATAATTTCATTATTATTTACTGGAATTACAGGACAACTACGTAAAGTGTTCCTATACATAACATTGTGAAGGAAATGGATAAATAAATTTTATATATATATAACATACATACAGTGGGACCCTCAGGGCCAGCAAGGCCTTCTCTGCTGGCCTAAACATTCTCAGAAAAGTAAATTTACTTTTATGTATTTT
>NW_017805700.1:427687-454253 GCF_001891065.2 Hippocampus comes | reverse complement strand
TAGCCTGTCCCAGCAAGGAAAAGGGTTTGTCCGTCATTTTCTGACGAGCAATTATGAACGCTACCCGTGGCTCACAGCCTCTGTGAAATGCTGCAACTCGTACTGCTGGGAATGCCTATTGCTTGCAACTGACCGATTTGGTGTTTGGAGCCACACTGGATTGTTTTACTAAGGCAGCAAGGAAACGGTTGGGCACTTACAAGCTACGGTGCGTTTAAAAACGTTTGGGGACACTCGCGTAGATCTGCACTTCAGTGAACAGGCACGACATTGGTGAGTAAATGAATTTTATTTTACATTTCTTCTTGTCATTTTATTTCGTTAGTATTAAATTCATGGTAACGAAATAAAATGACAAAGATACAAAAATGTATCAAATAAATCTGCTCACCTGCAATTTATAATGGCGCATTGTAGTCACCTTCATGCACGAAAGTTCGTTCAATCTCAGCTGCTCAACATTTTCAGTTATTTGCTGTTGAATCACCGATTTTCAAAATGCAAATGATCTGTTTATTTTCAAAGAATAGTTTGTTTTGTTATTGTTTGGTTGGTGTCTTATATGAAACTGCGACATTGTGCAATTTATTGGACAGACTTGTTTAAGATCACACAGCGTAATTTGGGTGGAATTTTATTTCGTATTTTTAAATCATCTTTTTATTTTTGACTATCTGTAAATTTAGTTTCCTGCTCTTAATTGTGAATGCATACTTGATGGTTTTAAATGCTGCTGAAATTAAGTGCTGCTTGACGAGCCTATACAGTATTGCGTTCATGTATGTGACGTCACTGAAGGCCGAAGGTTGAAATGCACGGCCCGCCACTGCATACATAACATATGTACGTGAATACGTATGAAATGTACAGTATCTGAATGTCCATCTTTTACAATGTAGCAAATCTTTCATTCACCAAATCATGTCAGGCACTTTGTAAAGTCTTTTTTTAAATGCAAGACACAGATTACGAGTTATGAGAATTCTTTCATTCAGGCACAATCAGACAATCGTGAGATGCATCGAGTAGAACGAGCATCAGTGATCGCAAGGTATTTTTGTTTTATATTTTTGCCTTTAGAGCTTCAAACAAAGTGAGTGTAGAGAGTATTGAAAACACTCTAGACATGCCATTCTCTTTATTACAAGCCTGTGTGCAATAAAGTGACCTAAAATGCTAGCGTGATTCACCATGGATTTGTTAGAATTGTTTTGAATCTGTCAGTAAGCGAGCAACGAGGCAGAGAATTTGAGCAGGCTTAAATATTTTGGGCATAGTTTAAACTCTGGATGAAACGGTCAAGAAAGTCTGATGGTTTAGGTTGGACCTGGGTTGACGAGGTGTTGAAGAGAATTCAACTTTTTGAGCTTGCTTCATAAACGTAACTAAGTATATATTTAACTGCCAAAATTGTTTGTTTGTGTTTTAACTTTTTGAACGTGATTTGATTTTAATGCAGGCGGTCCACACTGAATACAGTAGTCACAATGGATTGGAAATGTATTGAACTTCCTTTGTTAATGGGGGAGGGGAATCAATGTGAGACCACCAACCTGTATGGAGCAGTGCTACCCCAGGAAAGATAATCATTTGGACGTGGTGCAGGGCGTGGGACAATTGGTTGCTCCACCGCTGTAACTTCTCCAGAGTAGGATTTCAGGAGTGAAGCATTCTTGCTGGCCAACATAGCTCGCTCATTCCGACGAAATTTAGCTCGCCTATTTTGAAACCAAACCTGCAATGAGAAAAATAAAATGGGATTTTTAAATGTACACTCTGCGAGGAAAAACGCTTACAATTTCCATGATGACATATGACATTATAAGCTATGCAAATCGTATTGTACCATGTAAACGCTGCACCGATCATGACAATCAGGTCTAATTAGAGTGCATTTGCTCCCATCTAATCAATGTCAGCAAAAGACCAATTATTGTGTGGTGTGGATAAATGATAATTCCTGCCCGATTTCCTGGTAAATTGGTCATAATTGTTCATTATGTACGATCACAAATCCTCAAGTGTGTGCTCAAGACAAAGTTCGGCCGAGCCAGAGACTCGTGATTGTGCTGAAATGGAACAATAGCCAATTAGGCAGTTTATGCTCTGGTCAGAAACTGAAAAAGGAACAACTGGTTGAGTTGAGTGTTTGTATAACGTCTCCCACATCCTTTCCCACCATGAGAATACCCAGGATAGTTTGCAACTGTAATGTAGTAACCAGGTAAGCTTATATTTAGCCTAGCTAATTATTATTTATTCTACTAGTACACTTCCTTACAATGGAACCTCAGTTCATGAATGCCCCAATTGAAGTTTCCATTCACCCCCGAAAACTTTGAGAAAATATTGTTTCGGTATTACACACTATTTCACTTGAATGCAGAAGGTTGATTTGTACTATTTCTCACAGGGCAAAATAATAATTGGCTCCATGCATCATGTCTTGAAAGTACTTTTTAGGGTTTTTTTACTCAAAATTAGCCTTCTGTATGGCACCAAATGAACTGAGAACTGCTATTGATAATGCTATTAGGAAGCTCAGTTGAACTGGAGATCAGCCACTGCCCCATCCCCGCCATTGGAGTCGCGGGGAGGAGAGAAGAACACTGGAGGTAAGGCCAACATACTCTTAACTTTCGTTCTTGAGCTGGAACGGGTTCATTGTTTCCATCCATCCATTTTCAACACTGCTTATCCTGAACAGGCTCACAGAGGGTTGCTGGAGCGTATCCCAACTGACTTCGGGCTGAAGGCAGACTACACCCTAAACAGGTTGAACTGGTCTCAAGTCAGTCACAGGGCACATCGGTACATTGTATTTCTATTGATTTCCAGATGAAACATTGCTGTAGTTGGCAAATGTTTTGGTTTGCAAACAGTAAAATTAAGCATTCAGACTGCGGGTGAATTTGATTCCAATCAGATTCCTCCTGAAATCCGATTTTTAGGGCTGACTGCCCGCATTGTTTTTAGCAAGTGTCCAAATGGGAACTGACCCTGTTCAGACTGGGCCACACCATGGACTCTATTCGTGCCAACTGATGACGCATTTCCGTTGGAAAATACGGAGGCATATGAGCTTCCGACTTTAGTTTATTCCAAGAAACCGGGACGTCATCAGGAGGAAAAATTCTATATCTATCGCTAGCTAGCTAGCTAGTTTAGTGATAGATTTTGAGAGAGAGAGAGAGAGAGAGAGATAGCCAAAATATATATAAAACACAGTGATCCTCACTTATCGTGGTTAATGGGGACCGAGACCTCCCGCGAAAGAGGAAAATTCCCCCCAACCCCACCGTACAGGTATGTGTACATGTGTATGAGTATATATATAATATTTATAAGGCCAAATTTTATGGTATACATGAATACATAAATAACAAAATACAGTAAAAAATATACATGTAGTACTGTATATGTTGCTCTATGTGACTCACTGTTGTTTTGCTGACTTTCGCTGCCTCTTGCGGACCTTTTGCGGCATTTTCGCTTATTTTTATATTCTTTTTTTTTGATGAATGTTTTTGAAAAATTCGTGATGCACTGAAACCGCGAAAAGTGAACCGCGAAATAGCGAGGCATTTGTGGAATGGGTGCGTGCATATATGCCATTGACACATTTAACAGACGGCTGGAGCAACAACGTCAGAAGTGAGGCATCATCCAGGATATCTCATGTTTGGCATCACCGTTCTACATTTCGAATTTGCCTCTCTCTGGTCTGGGGCATTGGGCCTTGTGTTGTGTAGAGTGACATCACGGACAGTCAAAACTCATCTGTGTATTTGGAGCTGTTTCGGCTGAAATGCATTTTCCATCCATCCATTTTCAACATCGCTTATCCTGAACAGGGTCATGGTTTTTTTTTGGGAGCCTATCCCAGCTGACTTTGGGCAGAAGGTAGATTTCACCCCAAACTGGTCACCAGTCAGGCCACATATAGACACAAACAATGATTCATTGTTTGTGTCTATATCATTCATTCATCGACATCCACATCGTCACTGACTGGGAACCGATCCCACACTGCCCGCACACAAATCAGGCGAGTGTCCAACTCCACCATCAGTGACTGAGATGCATCCTGTCCAAATGGACATGAAACTACATGGGAATGGATTTTCACTCCCATTCCCATCCCACTCCCACAGAAACAACCCCATACCGTCCTGTCCCGGACTATAAAAACAGAAGAATAAAATGCTGTCCCATCCCATTGAAAATTATTCCCATCCTGTCCTGCTCCCATTCAAAATGACTCCCACTCCCGTACCGCTCCCATTTCCCCAAAAAAAAGTTTTACACTTCCTCTTCCTCATGGACCTACCGGAGGTTTTTTTTTTCCTACTGCTGGATAATCCAGCTTCCGTCTGCTCCCATGAACTTTGTATCCTTACCCGGGATTCAAGTTAAAGTCGACTTCCATCCTGTGGGATTCATGAAAAAATGTCATCCTGGAGTTGAGACTGCAAAAGAGCCATCCAGTTTCAATCTGGATGGGCTAAAAATTGTATTTCGGCTAGCAGGTTACATTTCTAAACAGAGGTTCCAGTGTATTTTCCGGTAGTCAGGATGCCCTATCGTATGCCTCTCACAGGTAATTCTTGGTACTACTACAGACATTTGGTTTGGTGGAGGAAGATTTGCAATTGTGTAGAGATATCATATTAATGGGCATCCAACTTTTGGTGCACAGACAATCAACTCCCTCTGTCCCTGAAATGCTACATAAATATCAAATAGCCTAATAAAAAAAAAAAACAGGTTATCAAAATGACAATTTTCATTAAATTGGTATCGAGATGAACTCTGGACTTGCAACATCTGTGCAACAATATTGTGTAGTATGTACACACCAGCGACGTTCCGTCAGGGCCTTCAAGGCCTTCTTTGCAGGCGCAAACATTATCAGAAACACAGACCTACATTTGCAACTTAAATGAAGTAATTTATTTCCAACAGTCTTTTGTCTTAATCTTGTCTTAATTTCATTGAGCATGTCTTGGCTGCGCAGCTTCCAGTCCTTTGTAGGCTATGTTTTATTTTATTTTTTTAGTCTAATCAGATTTCAGCTTCGATGTGTTGCCAGGTACATTATTTCATCCAACGTCTTCGGGACCTGGAGTGCAGGCTTGACCACACACACACACACACACACACACACACACACACACACACACACACACACACACACACACACACACACACACCACTGAAATCGCTGGTTCTTCTTTTAGCCAATCAAATTATAGATTCACCTGCGAAAAGCCATCTCACAGGCTCCATGATGAGTGACTTTAAGTTCTCCATACTCTCATTGGTTCAGTGACTATCACTTCTGATTGTTTCAGCTCAATGTGCGGCCCAAGCTTGATTTATGATTGGAGGATGATAACAGACCGCAATTGAAAATTCACTTTCAAGGCGTACTTTTCAAGAAAACCTCGATTTTATGAGGCTATTTGAAACAACGGTGCTTGTTTTCAACGTAGAATTTTTTTTTGGGGGGGGGCAGGGGCAATTTAAGAGTAGTTATGTATGCGTGAACAATTTAGCATACACTGGCAAATAGGAGCCTCTGCATTAAAATCTCTGGTGAGTACGATGTTATTATTTATTTAAAGTTTTCATATTGATAAAAATTGATTGTGGAGTACCATATTGTACGGTGGAGCTTTGGAGTTCTCAAGGTAATGTATTGGACGATAAAGGTAACTGTGTTTTTTTTTTCTTTTGGTAATATCCTCAAATACGTGAAATGCTCTTCGTTAATGCCACACATTGGCCTCTTTCATAACAATGCGTGTGAGTGAGAGTGCTTGGAAGGGAGACTATGGACAATTGTCTGAATCTGCAAAGTTGTTTTTTGGAACAGTTTCGTAACACGCTCTGCAGTTTAAACGTAGCCATAGTTGTAGTTTTTTTTGTTTTTTTTTGTTGTTTTTTTTTTTAATGATTTTTTTTGGGGGGGGTGACGTTATGACGTTATTAAGAGGTGGATTAGATCACTAAATACTCACTGAAGGCCCAGATCCAAAACTCCCCGCCCGACAGTGGTACACACTTTCCACACGTTAACAAAATTGACGATGTACAATTCATAAGCTACTTCTAATGAGTCCCTTCTAACTCACTAAACATACGATGATAAGACTCAAGGGCAGCTAATGTTGTTGCTCCCTGTGAAATCATATCCATTATTAGATGCTGGCGCTCACGGGGGCTCTCTGCATGTCTGCATGCTGACGCATAGCTTCAGGAATGAGCTCAAAGACTCAATTATCAAAGGATTTCTGCATTACTTTCTGCTAAACATTAATCACAGATGTGCTCCTTCTTCTCGCTCCAACCTCACAATTTCCTTTCCCCTATTTTCTTCTGTAAGAAGAGGATTTTTGTTTGTGTTGAGGGGCAGGACATGAACATGTCCACGCATATGAGTGTGCGCGTGGAGACAGAGAGAGAGAGAGAGAGAGAGCGGGAGAGAGAGAGAGAGAGAGAGAGAGAGAGAGAGAGAGAGAGAGAGAGAGAGAAATATTTTAGGGTTGTAAATGGGTGACGTATGCAATCAAATTGTAATTCATCCCAAATAATCGCCAAGTGACATCTTTTTAAACTGTTACTTATAAAAAGACATATTTCAAAATGTTGAATGGCATTTAAAGAGGAAAAAAAGGTGTGAAAAATAGGATTTGTAGCTGTAATTGTGCACTGCAAAGTGATATGAACGATACTTTGGTCTGTTGCTTGAAAGACTTGTAGAAGCGTGAGGGAGGCAAACGGCTGTTAGAAGCAACTCACTCTCTGAAATACCGAGTACAAAAGTATACAACAACAAAAATGCTGTCTTTAGATCATCGGGCTTTTCCAGTAGGTTGTGCACATTGCTCACTGTGGCAATGATGTAAAGGTTCATCTCATATGAAGTCAAAATCATAGCTTGTACAATGCACACCAAACACTTGAGCTCCGTCATTGTATCATCGTACGTTTAGTGAGTTGCTTGACGTGTAATAAAATGCTACTTGAGAATTTGGAAATAATTATTTGGTCAATTAATACTACTCCATGACTTAAGGACGAAATATATCATTTATCAGCTTTTTTGCAGTGGAGGTGAATACAACTGAGCAGATATTATTTGCATGTATTACATTTTAATGTAGTGTTTGTTCTTTTTTTTTATTATTATTCTTTCTGTCATGTTATAAGGCAAAGTTTTCATATCCATCGAAAATTGTATTTTTACATTTTTGTAACTTATTTGCTCAGTTACAATTTCACGAAAAACTTTTCGGCTGGCAGATCATGCAGGCTACCCACCGATTGTCAGCAAATATACGCCAAAAGGTGAATTTTTGTGTGCATGGTGTGGACAACCTCTTATCAGCTCTCCTTAAACCGACTAATGCAAAGTTCAAACATGCTCTAAGGTACTTAGAGCAATTGGCCTCTTAGTATAAACGAAGAACTAACAGATGATGTGTGATACTCGGTGCCTTGCTGTTTGTCCTGTTCCCGTGGCTACAAGACCTCCACTTAATGGTAAGAATCCCTCATATCACAGACTTGGAATCTCACGGTTGAGAAGTGAAATAAATATTTATTACATTATGTAATTACTTTGTCTTGAGATTTCAGGAGCAGTGGGAATTCCTCAAAAAAAAAAAAAAAAAACTCAAACAAGTACAATTTCCCAGCTGTCGCCATGGAATTTGGGGTTTGCTTAAAGCATAGCTGTAGTTTAGTCCACAGAGAACTCTTCCCCATGCCTTTTTAATTTTATGGCTGTACATTTGATCAAATGTTCAGAGGGGCTCCTGCAGGAAATCCCTCTCAAGTCTGTATAAAAACCATCTTTGCAAAAAATATGAAACCTAGTTCAGAGCAAATTATATCTATATCTATCTACCGGTATATAGATAGATATAGTTATCGATATAGATATCGACATAGATATGGGAAAACAAAAAGAGGAGTGATGGCCCTCTCCTTACCTGCACTCTGGCCTCCGTCAGGTTGACCCGACGAGCCAGGTCTTCTCGAACGAAAGCATCAGGGTAATGCGTTCTCTCAAACACTCTCTCAAGAGCCTGGAGCTGGCTGCTGTTAAAGGTGGTTCTGTTCCTGCGTTGCTTCCTCTTCTTCTTTTCCTCCGTGTTCATCTGCTCGTCTATGCGTAAAAGAAAACTAAAGTTAACTGTCATGTTTCTTTTTACTTTGTGCGTGTTGGTGTTTGCATGCCAAATAGACAGAAAAATCAAAGACAAAGACGATCTGAGAACTGATATGAAAACATTTTCTTCCAAGTCGAGGTCCTCGTGCAATGGATTGTATGTAGCTACAAATTCATAAACTCACCATTTGGTTTTGAACATCGAACGTTACATTTGGCAAAAGAAAGCAATATGGTTGTTCGCTTCATATCATGTGGTTACGGGCGGGCATGATCGTCATTAGTTTAATGATTTTATGGTGGATGAAATTGAAATCTTGGACTTGGAAATAGGAATAACGGTGGATTTATAATTATTAAGACCAGGCTAGCTTGCAGGACTAATATTGATTTACTGCAGTGATTCTCAACCAGGGTGCTGTGGCACACTTGTACACGGTAAGAGATTGTCAAGGGCGCCTATGGAAATGATTCAATTTCATGTCATTTTTTTCCAAAATATTTTGTTACTACTGACAAACACGTGCTTAATCTATCTACAATGCAACATATTGTGACAGGAAGAACAATTCAATGTTCTTCCTTTAGATTGACGATTTGAAAAAAAACAAACTATATTTCCACCCCTTACAATTCATACAAAATAAAATGTTTTGTGGCTTCCTGCAATGTATCAGCTTCGTGTTTAATGAAACAGGGCAAGATTTCACACAGAGTCAATCAAGTTGAAAGTCAACAGAGAGACGGGATCATCAATACTTCCGTGTTCATAGTTTTTGAAAAACTGTTTTTTGCTGGCTTGTCATGAGATTTTTCAATTTTGAATCTGCAACTTCTCGATAAAGGTTGGGAAACACTGGACAGATTACTGGATGTTCAACAGAGGAATTCAATCTCAAATTATAGATTTTTTTTAGATGATGAAAAATAAAAGTCAAATTTGGCAACTTAGACATGGCATGCCTACAAAAAAAACAATAAATATTTCAAATGTGTTGATAGAATGACATTTACTACGCTGAAAGGACATGCTGACTCTATTGATTTATTATCGTGACACTCCGAGAGAAGCCAGTTCATATTCGACAACTGAAATCTGTTTCACTGCTCCAGTGTACATATAAACCTGCAAAAGTGCGAAACACACTTTTTAGACTCAATATCCTTCACCAATAAGATAAAAGCTTTCATGAAATTTTTAACCCTCAATGACTGCAGGAGATCCGTACTTGTTTTCTAGCAAATTCCCCAAATTAACATTCTAAATTTGTGTAGTTTTTGTGATGTTAGTTGGTTTCGATTTAAAAAAAAAAAAAAATGTTTCTGACCATTTTGAAAGGCTCATTGAAATGTTATTCCATTGAAACTGCAGTGACAAACTCAACAAAGAAAAACAAGAAAATCAAAAACACATGTCATATAAATGACTACGATATGCACCAAAAGTATATATATATTTTTTTTTTACTTTAGGATTTGTATTGCCTTTGTAATGCCGGTGATGATGCATCCAATTCAATAACCGGGTATTTCTACAATAATTGTGCTTTTACTAATGATTGCCGAAACAGTAATTCTTCTGTTAATCATTTTATCTTTGTACTGAATTAGTAAATTATATTTTTCTGACAGTTGTTCTAATGGTTATGGATTTGCTTTTGATTTTCGGATCTGATACAGGTTTGTTATGATGGATCTCAGATGAAGACCAATATGTTGAAAATCAAATCGAATACAACAATCAACAAACAAGTGGTCCAGAAAGTAGATTGGGGCATTCTTCCCTTGCCTCATACAAACACCTTGCTTTCAGACTGCCGAGGAGGCAATACGGGCTGTCAGCACTGAGCCTGTTTGTTTGCTTGTCACCATCTTATCTAAGGAAAGATTACTTCCAACCACAGTCGCAGTCTAAAGACTTTAAACACAACTTTTTTGTCTGGCAGCGAAAATGTCATTTTGAAAAGTGCTTGCGTACCCACCTTGTATAGCTTACAACAAAATTTTGTTGGGCGTCTACATCCCAGTCTGGCCTGTGGGCAATTTCATTGTTGACTTCATAATTTTTATGGAAATGGCGGATGGATGCATTATTGAGTGTGAATGTAATTCCATGCCAGTTTTTATGGCACACATACAGTTGTGCTCATAAGTTTACATACCCTGTTGGAATTTTGGGAAATACTGAGGAGGGGGGAACATGACTGATGACTGAACTGGGACAATCTCAATATTTTCTTTATCGCTATCTTTTAGTAGATGACTGTGTTATTCTGAAATTCCCTATAGCTTAATTTGAAACATCTAAATCATAAAATAAATGTGATTTTCCGCATGCACTGACATTTTAGAAATTATGATAAGGGAATGCAATCTTGTGAGTAAAACTACAAGGTGCCGATAGGGATCCACAAGCAAACAGTTTTAAAACACAAAGGGAGGTTTCATCCACTTTTTGCATGGCATCCAATCATCTATCATAAAAAGCTCCAGGCATGGGATTCATAACACTATATCAAGTTGTGAACAGAAAAAAAGGGAAAACGTTCAGAGTGATTGGCAGTGAGTGATTGACATGTCTCTGGGTCATATTAGATTCAATTACAAGTTGAGAAGTTTAAAAAACGTGTTGACCTCTAACCCTTCATAAAAAACAAACAGCCGCCCTTCACACAGTAAATGAGAGCAGGTCAATTACCTAAATGATTTTTCCAGCGTTGTTAATGACCAAAGAGGGTCATCTTAAAATCCAAATGTTTTCTCAATTTCTGTCGCCTATTTTTTTCTTGAAACGCTATTGTTATAATGGGTCACACGTTTCAATGTTTCCTTTAAAAATGAGCTTGATAGGCCAATTGTATCCAGCGAATCTGAATTGAAGCGTCTTTGAGACGCTGTGCCGCTACATTTACGTGACATTTAACGGCGAAAATTTTACATTAAATCAAGTTGATGTCAAGTTGAGGATAACGACGGCGATTGAATAATAATAATAATAATAACAATAAAACCGAGATCGGCGAATTTCGTTCGATATAGATATCAGATATTGAGTGCGTTAATATAAAGGCGTGCGATCTGAACAAAATGCAGTGTCTAATTTAATGATAACAGCGCGCGTGAAAACAGAGTATTACAGGATATTGTTGTACAAGTTACGAAATATTTTGCCCACAGCTTCCATTCATAAATGCGATTTTCATAACAATAAATGGATGGTTGTTATCTAGCCGCTTTTAATAGAAAGCACTGAGTACAAAACTTATACTGATAAATAACAATAATAATAATAATAATAATAATAATAATAATATTGATGATAATTTAAAAAACGCAAATCGAAATCAATGAAGCATAGTTTTCTGTTAATTACCGATTCATCGCATCGGCTATACACTAGGATGATGAAAATAATATGAACTAAAGTAGTTCCTTGTGTTTTAGTTAAATTGGAGACATGTCGATGTGTGCAATTTCTTGTCAAATATTTGGCACTCAATAAACAGCAGATTAATCTTCCACAATGTACTCGCAAAACTGGAATTAGAGAACTCATGCGCTTCGTGTCTTACGTTTATTGGGCAACTGATTAATTCCACCTGCAGTTTTAAGTCCCAATGCGATCGAGTGACATGTTGTTATTTCATTCCTTAATTGTTCGAGCAAAGACACGTGCGTTAATCATGACAAACCATTAGCGTCCAATAGTCTGAGAGTGTTTGACAGGCCGAAAATAACCGTAAATTAACGATGTGACCCACTTCCACTCGCGTTTTTCTCTGCCACCCCTGTGATTTTTAGCTTTTAAACGTGACAATAACACTCATTAAAGCCTATAACGTTCGTGTCAAAAGGCCCCTTAGAGGAGAGGAGGAAGGCTACGATATTTTATTTTATTTTATTTTATTAACTGGACCGGCCTCTATAGACAGTCTTTATGAATAAAAATAGTAATTTCAGCAGTATTAGTATCCTGCTCTCTGCCACCAAAATCGTATTCTCGTTTTTAGCACATTCAGAAAAACAGAATTGATCGATGTCGTCGTATTCACTCGGGGATGCATAAATTCCCATCGAATTGATTGCCTAGTGATAATATCGTTTCAAATAAAGTTGCACTTTCCCAGTTATATTTAAACAAGACGCGCCGTGGACAAACGCGTGGCGATCTCATTTGGAGGCTAAGGTTTATTGTCACACGTTTACTTAACCAAGTTCACCAAAGCCATCATACTTCATTGGCATCAACGCTCGAATGGAGAATTAATATTTATGGTCGAGTGGGTTCGAGGCCGTCAGAGATGTCGAACTGCCAAATCTCACGAGTACATTTCTTTCGTTCCCGTTGCTCCTCGTTGTGTGCGCTCTGCACGCGCAATTGTAGGAATCAAATGAAAACGATAGGTTAATACGTGCGGGGTGTGGAGATTTACGCACGCCAATTACAATAGGCCGACAGACTTACTGTCCTGTTGGTTTGTGTCACTTCCACTGGTCAGTCCCGGGGATTCCATCATATTTCTCCCAGCTTCCCCGACGCTCTCGTCTGCCTGGTTGACAACCATTTCCCCGGCTTCTTCCAGATCCAACAGATGGCTTACCGAGAAGTTCTTTTTGGATTGCAAATTATCCAGGTTAGACGTGATGGGACTCTCCAGGCGGTTTGATATCGTGGCTTGCCTGTCCATTACGTGGGCATAACTTGAAGTCATGACGCAAGAGGGAAACGAAGAATTTGGTGGTCCGGAAGCTAAAAACAAATAATGTAGATCCTTTCTTGCAGAGCGTCTGTCTCACTTGTCAAAAACAATGCCTGCCGTTCTGTTTGGAGAGGAGGGTTATTTTTTTCATATCCAAATGAGCCACCGAGGGCTCAAACAAACGTCTGCAAATGCTTTGTCTGTTTTTTTTTCTCTGTAATCAAACCTCTCATGTATCCATACAGCGGTGATCAACCTTTAAGAACTAGAACAAACAAGCCTTACAGACACTTTCAGAATCCTAAGAAGAGAGAGAGAGAGAGAGAGAGAGAGAGAGAGAGAGAGAGAGATGATCTGAAGTCTGTTCGCTCTGGCTGATTCACACGTGAGCATGCGAAGGAAGGGCCGCTTGCCTGATGACGACCAGATGCTCAAAGCGCAGCGTCCTTTCAAAGTTTGCTCAACTTCAGTAATGCGAGGAAAGGTAGGATTTCGCCCCCCCCTCTCTCTCTTTCTTCTCTCTTTCTCTCTCTCTCCCGGGCTCCAGCCTACTCACAGGAGCCCCATAATTACGTGGCACTGCATGTGTCTGACTTTTAACAGGCCCCCCCCCTCAAGATGTCACCTCCCCCTTTGGAACAAACCTAACCATCGGTACCATCAGAACTCTTGGTCTCCTTGCTTCGAGGGCTGGCAAAGCTCACAGCTTAATGAGGGTGAAGGCAAGATGTTAATGCTAAGAACATGGCACAATAACAAAGAGGAGGTAAATCCCCTCTTTTTAACGTCATATTGTCTCTGTGTGTAGCTTGCTTCTGATGCTTAAAACCTCCAATATGTGGAAAACGGCAATATAGTGCCACTCAATAGTCATTACTACGATACATGACAGAGTCAATTTCCTGACATCACGTAATAATGATGCCACTCACTGAGACATTAAAAGACATGGTTGAGAGGTTCTGGGTGTAAATGTCAGCTCGGGTCAGTTGTGTGGAATGTGCACGTTCTTGTGCTTGTTTGGTACAACAGCTTCCTCCCACTGTCGAAAAACATGCATGTTAGGTTCATTGAAGACTCTAAATGGCTATTGGGCATCTAAATATGATGGTAGTTTGTGTTTATGTGACCTGCAATGGACTGGCAACCACTGCAGAGTGCTCTCCAGCTCCCCACCAAAGTCAGCTCGGAAAGACACTTGAAAAAAATAAAAATAAAATAAAAACACATTATGACAACTCACTAACTCATCGTAACTTTCATACTGAACATACAAATGAAGGAATTTTGACCCTTTAAGGGCCACGGCATGTGCCCTGATGACAAAATAATCATGTTATATCATACCAGGCACATCAAGTCTGTTAGTTGTGTTGCACATCGATGTACCTATTTACACATACACCAGATTGTAAAGGACTTTGGAAACCTTGCTGCTGACTCTTAAATGAGTTGGGGAGGGGGTGCAGAGTGAGCAGAGTAAAAGGGAGGGGAGGTTTTAGGCATCTCTTGAGACTCGAAAATCCTTTATTTTTTTTTTTGTTTGTTTTATTATTATGACTGTACACAGTATTTCTTTTCCTCAAAATTTCCCCGACCCTTCTGCCAAAGGGCCCCCACCCACCCCAGGAAGTTTTGCACCCAGACTAACAGCGTGCTTGGCAATTAGCCAGTGTGACAAAGTTTTGGAGAATGAAAACATAAACAGTTGAAAATTGGGTATCACAGTTTACGTTTCTGAAACAATCGTGTTACCGTTCCCTTCTCAACCCCGAAAAACGCCCATCTGCCCAATTATTCCACATTAAAAACAGAAATGGCAGAAAAGGCCTGATGTTGGACTGTGCATTTCAAGATAATGAGCTTGAATGAGGCACATTACATTACCATAACTCAGTTTGTCACCCCATGAAGAAAGTATTAAAATGTGCTTTTGGACTCAACTGGGAGGAAAAAAAGCATTTGGTGTGCAGGCACAGTACTCGTCTGGCATTAAAATTCATATTTCCAGTCATTTGTGCAGCTCAGCATAAACAGAGATTAATTTTACAGTGCGGCACACAAAGAATAAAAAAAACAATTGTTCTCATTGAAACACACACCCTTCGTGGGAACTGTTTGAAGTGGGCCTTTTTTTTTCCCTCCTCCACGACGACAGCCCCAGTCCACCAAGCAAGGTCCATAAATATATGCTTGCGATGAATTTTAATCAAGGTTGAAGAACTTGCTTGTACAGAGCCCTGAACTCAACCCCATGGACGACGACGTTCCCGTCTGAGCTCTCTTGTGCATGTGAAAACCACAGCAACGCGCTAGAACCGCTCAGAGTTAGCTTTGAACTGTAAGTTGACTGGATCGGACGAGAAGGGAGCTGGCTGGTGGAGGTGATGGTGGGGGTGGCTTGGGTGTTGGGTGTTCATGTGCTCAGATGGCAGGACTTGACTCATGGCTCGGAGCTGCCATATAGACATCCCCTAGGTTCCTGCCCCTGATCTGGGAAAAGAACACTTGATGCCATCAAAGGGAAACAGATTGAATCCAGATGTGTGTCTCTCGGTCTTTCCATGCATTTAATGAAGGCATGGGCCGCAGTAGACTTTTTCATCATTAGTTTTCCTCACAGATTCCATTTTCCTGCCTACAAGTCCATTCCACTGCCAACATCTATGAAGAAAAAAAGGCCTCCTCGTGTCTCGAACCCAAAATATTCTCCCGCCCCCCCAGGGCCCCTGTTCTTTGTTTTGCTTCATGTGAAGAAACTAGTGTATTTTCTTGACTGCTATAGTCAGCAGTGAACCAAAGATCAGATCTCAATCTGGAGATGAGAAGCAGTGATGTAACCAGCAAAAGTTACCGTTTAAGGGGAATTTTTACAGCTATGTTTCTCATTCGAAAGACACAAAACGTTTGGCGATTTAAAAAAATAGATATTTACCATCGTGTGTATGGATGTACCTTTTCACATGGCAAAAATACAAACGATTGAAACTTAACACTTGCATTGTTTCCATCGAAATCCTGAAGACGTTCATGTGAGAAAAACATTAATTTGTTCAATCTGGACATGTGCAAGTAGGTCACGAGCAAAACAACACCGAGTACAGTGCAAATAATGCTTCTCTGCACATGGTACAGAGCCACCGCTAAATTGTGTCATTTCAACTCAAAATGAATCTTTTGTTCATTTGAAACATGACTTTATGACTTATCCAAAATTAATAACTCAAACTTGAGCGTGTATAAACACGGAAGCTTTTGGTATACCGTGATGCTGAGCTCTTCATGCCAAATCAGCACAGCAGGAGCGTTGGGTGTGCTGGTGAATAGTTTTAGTGTCGTATTCGAAAAAACCCCAAAAAACTTCAGCTCGGGCATAAATAACAAATACTGTACCTAAAATCCATTACAAAAAAGTACAGTTTAAATTAATCTGTAGCAATGACTAATATGCAAAAATACAAAGCGTTGATAAAAACAAACTAGACTGCGGATTACGACAATGTATCTTCCTGATGAAACACTTGACCAAAAATGAAAGATACATGAAGACATGTCTATTGGCCATGTGTCAACACGCTATATCCCGTTGAATTGCCAAATTTAGGCTCCCACCAAAATACATCACACAGATACAATACTGGAGCTACCTTGACAAAGGAACATGTCATTTAGCAAATATGTACTCAGCTAATCCTAAAAACTAAAGTTACATAAACACAGTTTCAGTCGCCGTCGAAATGATAAGATGCTCATGTCTTAAAAGCCTTTCGCACCAAAAAAATGACTTATTAGAAATACCAGTGACCCTCCTGTTGTTTTTTTTTTTTTCCACAGCAGTTGATTTTGAGCATAGTTTATGCGAATAGTTTTGGGCCCACATTGAAGATGATGAAGATGATGATTAGGATGATGATGAGTATGGTGCTGATGATGGCCCCTGAAGCAGGACCCAAACCGCCGCCTCTCTGCCGCCGCTGTCCAGTGACCCCTGGTGCTGATTGGAGTATCACTTTGGCTCCTGTCTCGTTTTATTTCCTTAATTGGGAGTAAATGGCCTTCTTGTTGACTCTTTACATCCTGTGCAGGGAACCACATGTTTCTGACATGCTCCCCCTGATCTCTGCTTGATTGCAGCGACTAAACCAGGAATTCACATCCTCTTGAGGAATGGTGGTAGTTCATACTAGCCGTTGCCGTTGGTTTGATTAAACAGATCGTAACTTACTAACATCTCCCGGCATAAATTCCCACATCATTGATTTTGGGTTTTTTTTACATTCATTATTTGTATTATGAAATTAAATGCAGAACTACGAGACAAATTAAAACATGCATTTAGTGAGCAATTATTTCACAGCTTTTCTTTTATTCCCACTTTGTGCTCTTCCTCTTTATTCACCAGCACATGCTAATCGTTTTTTTTTCATGGTTTTTGTACGATGACAATACATAGTTAGCGTAGAGCCTCATTATGAGGCAGATATGCAAGCAAAAAAATATATTTACTTCGTTAAAAGTTGTCACGACTTTTGTTGTACGCAATGCATTCATCACTTTTTGCCCTTCATCTTTCTTCATTTGCAGACGGTCCAGTATATGTGTGTATAATATGCACACTTCACTTCACACAATTGTAAATCCTATGCTCATGGATCTGTCCGGTTCCGTTTTTTTTTTTTAATGAACTGCAACATTATCAGTCCCCAAAAAAGGAAACCTATGATGAATGACTCATTATTATTCGATGTGAATTCAGCTTTAAATATTATGATTGATCGCTGAAAAATATTCCAACTCCAATAGGCTACTAAAACTCAAAATCAGTAAGAAAAAGAGAGAAGCTGTAAAATGTACACTATTCCGAATCATGTTAGCTAGATGTAAATTGCTTTGTTCCAGTTGCAGCTATTATGAAATGCCCTATATAAATAAAGATGTATTGTATTGCATCGTATTTGGCCTATATATTGCCGATCACCCCAAAAATTAATGCAAAAGCGTTGACGGTTTAGTTCAACATTTAATCATGCAGTTTCATTTCTTCTAATTCTGAAACCAAGGTCAAAAGAGAACCAACACCGGTTTTAAACTGTTGGCCGATCCGTTGCAATTCTGTGGTGTTACAACATAAAAAGTGATGTGTTTCTGATTAAAATAACTAGGGTAGTTATCGAGCAAATGGCCACGTGAAATGAATTTAGCAGCACTAATTCTTTTCTTACTTATTACAAAACATTCACAACGCGAAATAAATCCGAGACCAGACTCTCGTTTTGGAACAGATCGTTAGAACAAACACACCTCTACTTCAGCTGTGCTCAGAATATCACCAAATACAAGTGAGTTAATTTCTCATTTTAAAGTCAAATTTCATTGTCTTTTTTTTTGTTTTTTGTTTTTTTTTAAAATCATAACACTCTCCTTTTGTGTCTTTTGGACATTAATCAAGTTAAGACACACACACACACACGCGCGCGCACACACACACACACACACACACACACACACACACACACACACACACACACACACACACACAGAAAAAAGAGGACGGTGGATATTTTGTTGGCAATTTTTTTAGGCACTCTTGAAGTTGTGCACTTTGGCCTCTCCAAAGTCTCGTTTCATTGTGCCTTGGACATTTTGAACGACGGAGCCCCATTGATCATGGTTTAAAGAAGCAAATCAACTTCCAACAAACACGAAAAAGTAAGATAAAAAAATAAAAAATAAAAAAGATTAATTACCAGTTCTAGTTTTAGAACAGAGCAACCCTGAAGTATAAGTCAGGATTGTCGTGGTCTTTTTTTCGTCACGCGTTGTCGCAAATTCAAGCCGATCACATTCATTGCAGGGTCGTTGACCTTGGTATGAGCAGGGATAGAACGGAGGGTGGCAACTTCTCGTCCAGATTTTAAACCCAACTAATTAAAAGCTGCTTTTACAACTTCTCCGTCAGACAGCCAGATGTGACCAGAGTGCTGTAAACTCGCAAAGCTGAGACACTTGAGACACAGAGAGAGAGAGAGAGAGAGAGAGAGAGAGAGAGAGAGAGAGAGAGAGAGACACACGGAGAGAGAAACTTGAAAAAGTCAAACTGAGCAGCAAGGTGCTATGTGCCCATATTCCACTGAAAAGATCATTTCACGCAGACAAAGTTAAACAATAATCACAGGATGGAGAAAATACAAAAACATTGCTCTCTTGATCCACCAAATATGTTAAACACAGTAACTTTTTCGATCAACAGAAAATAACGAATGCATAAACACAATAACAAGCAGCAGGAGCCTTGGTAAACGGTACAGATAGATGTTTGGGGATAAAAGTAAAAGAACATTTTATATATATATATATATATATATATATATATGATAGGAGCGGTCATAAATTCATACCTGAAATCTGTGATTCTTAATAATGCGGCTGCACAGTTCACGGGGCAACCTTGGGCCGCTAGCACCGACTAGTGAGCTACACAAAAGAATTCGTGCTTTGAGCCTGTGGCCCACAGGGTCGCGTATGTTCTCAATTCAATGCATCGGAGCTGTTCAAATTGTCAAGAAGTTACTCAGGTACAATAGAGCTTTCTGCCACTTGGCGGCGACAAGACAAGTGTTGTGAACAATAGAAAAGGAAACCAAACACTGAAAGTCACCACAAAAAAAAAAAAAAAAAAGAAATATCAGTTGATTTCAAACTGTGCCAAAAGATAAAGAACAACCTGACTTCTTTCATGTTCTCCCTGACTCTGCCCCTCCTTTCAAGCATTTCATTGCTTTCCCTTTTTTTGATACACTTCTCAAAGTAGGCAGTCATCTTTTTCTCAAGGGGCCTGACAGGATAAGAGAACATCACAATACAATAACTACGACTGACTTTTGTTTTTGGTGGGTCTGGTGTATTTATCTCCATGGGACATCAGCAATTATCACCAATCATAATTTTAACAAAAATTTCAAATGACATTCATTATGAAGGGCATTTCTCAACTTTTGTCTGACATCTTTCCAAGATTCTTAAAAATGGTCACCACGTAGCACTGCCGATGCCATTGGAAAACAGTGGGTGGGTTAGTAATAATAGGGGTTTATGTTTTGTAATTTCATCAACTGTTCATTCATTTTAACAGTACACTACTGTATTTTGGACTATAGTACATGACATATAGTGTGTTGTGGTATTTTTACAGTATTGTACATGCCAGTTTAGATAATAAATCTGTTATTTAATAATCATAATAATTTTGATTTATTTGGCACTTTTCTGTCACACACTCAAAGGACTCACAGTGGATATTCGTGAACTGCCACAATCACACTCTGTCGGGAGTTCTGAAGTACTCTGGAACAGAATCTGATTCCACAAACGTAGACACAGATAAGAGTTGACAAAATGTTTATTTGCAAAAACGCAAAACCGACAAAATACAAGAAAAGACACTGGTAACAAGGAACCAGGACATAATAAGATAAAAGCAAGGACAAATAACACACACACGTAAATCACTTGTCGCAAAAGGATAGGGAAATCCAAAATTCATATAATACAAACCGAAAATAATACTAGAACAAAAACACTACGTACATGAGAAAACACAAAACGTGACGAGAGGCTATGAGGCAAGCTCAAGAAGCATTGAGCATAAACAAGCGCTTGGTACGAGAGTCTTGAGCAAGGCTGAATAATCCAACAGCAGGTAGTCGGCATAGCAATCTTTAAAAGGCAGATGGTAACGGTGAAAATCAGGACAGGTGCGGCTCTGGAGGGAACATCCTCACATTCCGCCGGAGGCTGGAACACAAACAAGACAGGATCATGACACACTCTACTGTTGGGAAACAACCGATGTAGCCACGATGACAGAGCGGGAATCAAAGGGCGGATGCTTCGGTTACTGGACAACTTGCACTACCTCCTGATGAAGTTTGATGTTTCTTGTATTTTACTGAAATTGTGTTCCTTCCTGTGCTTCTTAGCCCATCAAAAACACATCCAGCAACATGTATGTACCATAATTCGTCTATTTGTGCCAAATGAAAAAAAAGTAACTGGTTAACGTGTATCTACGACACCCCATTTCGAGGCATAGAGCTGTTCAACCTTTGTGCTACAAATAAAAAGATATTTCTTATCTATCTATCTCTCTATCTATCCATTCATTTCCAATTCCAATGAATTTGAGATGATATGTTAAATATAAATAAAAACAGAATAAACTGATTTACAAATCATGTTCGACCTGTATTGAATTAAATACAGTATAAAGATATTTCATGTTAAAACTGATCGACTATTTTATTTAGCAAATAATCATGAACTTAGAATTTTATGGCTGCAACATGTTTCAAAAAAATCTGGGAGAAGGTCATGTACAACTGTGTCACATTACCTTTTCTTTTAACTGCATTCAATAAATGTTTGGGAACTAAGGACACTAATTGTTGAAGCTATGTTGGTGGAATTCTTTCCCCATTCTTCCTTAATGTATAGCTTCAGCTGTTCAACAGTCCAGGGTCTCCGTTGTTGTATTTTATGTTTCATAATGCACCACATATTTTCAATGGAAGACAGGTCTGGACTGCAGCAGGCCAGTCTTGTACCTGCACTCTTTCACTCCGTAGCTACGCTATTGTAACACATGCAGAATGTGGTTTGGCATTGTTGAGCTGAATAAGCAGAGCCGTCCATGAAAAAGACTTGCTTGGATGGCAGCATATGTTTCTCCTAAACTTGTATGTACCTTTCAGCATTAATGGTGCCTACACAGATGTGTAAGTTACCTTTGTCATTGGCACTTAGAAAGCCACATAATATCATAGATACTGGCATTTGAACTTTGCATCCATAACCGTCCAGATGACACGACGTCCACAATTTGTTTGAAATGTGGACTCGTCAGACCACGGCCGAGGCCAAATATGATGTTGGTAATGGTGAACTTTTTTTTTATTTTTATTTTTATTATTGAATATACAAACACATAATAGAAATTTGGCACATAGTAAAATTGAAAAAAAAAAACTAGTCATCATTCAGCACAATTTACATGTTGAAAGGAAGTAGGAAGAAGTAAAAAAAATGATCTAGTCCTACCCCTTGTTCTTTGTGAGTTTTAATTTGTTTGATGTTAATATAGTAATGGCTCATTCATTTAGTGTATCTCAATCTGACAAGAAAAGGAAAAGTCGACATATAAACAAATACTTTTACGCTGATGCGTGCTATACTTTTATATTCCTACAACTTTCGGTTTGTACAGGGACTACATAGGCACACACTCTGGCACATTTATTTATCACTTCTCTCTCATACTTATAATCAATATTCTGTTACATGACAGCATTTAATCAATTTACCAACTAAAATCAGATTTATTTAGGATTTTTTTTTTGTACTTTAGTTTTGAACCTGTTTTTGAACACAGCAAGAGAGTCACACATTTTCAGGTCAGTTTCAAAATTATTCCATAAATATGCACCTATTACAGAAACACATCTTTGCTTCATGTTTGTTCTTGTTTTGGATTTTTTTGTAGAGACTGGTACCCCTTAAATCATTGCAACTCTCTCAAATTTCGAACAGCTTCTGAGTATTTTGGCAGAGCAGGTAATTGTGGACTTTGTACATTAATTAGAATATTTTAAAGTCAACCAAGTCACAAACGTTACAACCAATATTGACAAAATACTAATTCAATTAATTTGCTATTTCTGCAGTTTTCTCAATAACAGTATTTTCATCTTTAATAAAGTATTTTGGGAAGTCAACTTTTTGAGAACTATTTCTGAACATGTGATTTAGTATACAGTATTCCATATTTCTTGTGTGTTGCTTTTATTCTGCTCTAATCATGCATGACAATGATCTCTCCTACTTGTTCTTATATTTACTAATTTATTTTTATAGGTCTTATACTTTATTTTAGCATCTTTAGTTCTCAATTTTATAAACGTTTTATGTTTGGTTTTTTGTTTTTTTGTTTTTTTTTTTAAACATGCATTCTCTATCCCTTTAATTATCCATGTCTTACTTAAGCCTTTATACTTCCTGGCGACTTTAATTAATCAGAATCAGAATCATCTTTATTGGCCAAGTATGGAGAACACACAAGGAATTTATCTCCGGTAGTATAGGCTACCCTAGTGTCATCAATAACAAGCAACTGCGATAAACAAGGACATGACAAATAAGTATGGAAAGGCAATCCGTAATGTAAGGGTACCGTTGTGTAGTACCGTTGTCCCACCCAATGACAGCTATGAGACAATGTGCAAAGTATCAGGCAGAGCTAAAGTGATCAATGGCAGAATACAGTACTATAACAGTTGTGCAACGATTAACTGCACCAACTGCACAATTTTTAAAGTGACCAGTGGCGGTATTTGTTGTACATTTGTGCAATTGTGCAGATGTCCTTAAGCGCTTTAAAGTGTCTGGTGCTGTGGAATATAGATCAGTGACAATGGTTCAAGTCAGTACAGACCTGAAGCTACAATGATTATTGCGTTAATGCTGTTCCACAGGTGTGTGAAAAATTGCAAAGAGCCACTATACAGGTAGATTTGGGTTACTGTTTAGGGAGTTAATGGCTTGAGGGAAGAAGCTGTTTGAATGTCTGCTTGATTTGGTGTGCATGGATCAGTAGCGCTTGCCTGAGGGGAGTACCTGGAAAAGGTGGTGAGCAGGGTGTGGGGGGTCCAGTAGGATTTTCTGTGCCCTTGTCTTGGTTCTTGCGGTGTGCAAGTCCTCAAGAGTGGGTCGGGCGGTGCCAATGATTTTTTTCCGCAGTCCTAACTGTCCGTTGCAGGAAATGGAAAATGTTTATCATGTAAGGAGATGATAGTAGACTGAAATGCATCCTATGTAATATTTGGGTCTTCGTTTGAATAGACCTCACACCAGTTTTGTTGTTCTGCGTCTAACTTAAAAGTAGCGATGGAACATTGTGTTCTTATTCTTCTTCTTCTTTCTGATATGTGAGCTGTTAACTTAGGTTGCTTTTGTTTCTTAAAATAATTATGAAAAACTGCAAAGACAGGGAGATGGTCACTTGTATCGGTAATGAGAAGTCCAACTTCCATTTTATGGTCAATTTTATTTACAACTTTTGGCCATAGCCTTGGTCCTACAGGATTGGCGTCACTGGCTCGAGGGAGCTAAAGAGCCATGCAGTGTTTACGGACCATGAAACCCTGGTCTACATTCGTTCCGCCAAACGTTTGAATTCACGTCAGGCACGTGAGGCCCGATGGGCTCACTCTAACCTATCGCCAAGGGTCCTGTAGTCAGAAGCCCTATGCTCTCTCCTGCCTTCACGATCCTGCAATGGACGAAACCACATGCTACAACGGGAGATCGAGCAGAGGATTACCCAAGCCTTCCGGAAGAATGTCCCGAAGGCCATTTATGTGTTCCTGTGGTTTTTCGTTCAGAGGTGTTGCATGCTTCTGAAGTTGCCTGCCATCCTGGAGTTAACCAGACGCTAAATGTCGTACATCAACGGTTCTGGTGGCCCAACCTCCATAAAGATGTCAAGGACTTTGTTGTGGCATGCTCTGCCTGTACTTGTGGCAAGACTTCTCGCTGCCCTCTAGCTGGGTTAGTTCGGCCGTTGCCTGTATCCTTTCATCCCTGGCCACACATATCCTTGGATTTTGTTACCGGCCTACTAGTTTCCCAGGGTAAATCGGTTATCCTTACTGTGGTTGACTGATTTTCCAAACTGGAACATTTTTTGGCTTTTTTTTTTTTTTTGTAACTTGCATTTTTATTATTTCAACCACACATAGGACCATACAAATCTGAACATATGAATACAGAGGGTTTCGTATATTTCCACCCGTGGTTAGTTTCCACAACAAGGCCCATGTATGGCTGTGACGGTCCTTTAATACAGTAAACAACAAATGACGTACAGACATATTTGGGGGAAAAAAAAACATACCAATAAAAATAGCAAAATAACGTGATCAACAGTGACAAGTGTCCCTTTTGTTGGGTTTATATCCGTAATCTATCGTGACCTACCCCGATTTGTGGTGTCATTCCCTCATTCATTTGGTTTGTACTCCTCCCATTTTTCCCATCTCGTTTTAAACTTCCCTACTTCGACCCTCAATATGTACGTGAATCTTTCCAACTCAAATATTTCTCCCACTATTTCCAGCCATAGGTTCTTTGTTGGTGGGTCAGTTTTAAACCATGTTCTTGTTATGGCCTTCTTGCTGGCAGCCAGCAACACTTTTACCAAGTACTTGTCTCTCGTTAGTACACTTCCTTGATTTACATTGCCCAGATACATCACTAAGCTGGTCTTTGGTATTTCATAGCCGATTATCTTCTTCAGTTCTCTCCAGACCTCTTCCCAATAATCTTTCAGCTTTTGACATTTCCAAAATATGTGTGCATGGTCTACAGATCTTTCTTGTCCACATAACCGCCAGCACTCATTTTTCCCTTGTTTGTATTTCTAAATCAAACATCTCTTTCATTTTTTGGAAGGTCGGCATCTCCCCCTTTTCTATCATCGTACTTATCGCTGTGATACCTTTTCTTTCACATTTCTTGAAACCATAATCTTTCCCTGGTTGAAAGTCCTCATCGTGTGATAGCCACCTTAGGATTTTCACCTCCTTTTCCAATTTATTTTCTTTTACTATGGTGAACCACGTATTTAAGGTGAATTTTGTTATTTGATCGATCAAGCCCTCCTTTTCCCGAAATAATCTTCTGTCCCCCAGCAGTGTTTGAGTCAGGTATCCCTCGGCCATCACTTCAATTTCTTTCCATTTTGCTTTATACTCTTCGTTACACCAACATGCAACTGCTCTGAGCTGTGCTGCACGGTAGTAATCCTTAAAATTCGGTACCGCCAGTCCTCCCTTCTCCTTGGGCAACTGTAGTGTCGTCAGTCTGATCCTCGGTCACTTACCCCCCCAGATAAATCTTGAGGTCAGTTTATCCCATTCTATAAATTGTTTCTGTGGTATGGGTATGGGTAGCGACTGATAGAGGTATAGCAATCACAGCAGAATGTTCATTTTGACCATTTCAATTCGAGAGCTTAAGTCTAGGACATGTGTTGACCATCTCCCAAGGTCTGCTTTGATGGTTTGATTAATCTTTGTGTAGTTCGTTTCAAACAATTTGTCCATGCTTTTCGTGACATACACTCCTAGGTATTTTACCGTCTCACTGTCCCATTTTACTTTGTATTTTCCCTCCATCAACTTTGATGGTGTGTAGTTAAGTGCTAGGATCTGTTTTTATCACATTAAGTCTATATCCTGAGTAACGTTCATATTCTTCCAGTTGTTCGATCAGTTTCGGGAAGCTCTCTTCCGGTTGTGTTACGTATGCTATCAGATCATCGGCAAACAGGCTCAATTTGTGTTCTGAGCCTCTCAGCTCCACGCCTTTGATGTTGTGATTCTGTCTAATTGCCTGGGCTAAAGGTTCGATGAAGATATTGAAGAGTACTGGTGAGAGGCAACATCCTTGTCTAGTTGATCTTTCAAGTGTTATTCGGTCTGTCAAGCTGCCATTCACTTTCACTCTTGCAGTCGGCCCATTATACAGTGTCTGTACAACTCTAATGGAATCTCTATTGAAGCCGAATTTTTCCATGACTTTATATAGATAGACCCACCGCACACTATCGAATGCCTTTTCTGCATCCATGCTC
>NW_017805700.1:415578-426766 GCF_001891065.2 Hippocampus comes | reverse complement strand
CATATACACAGCACTGTGGTCTGACAAATCTGTGACACCAATTCTGCATTCTTCCACCCTGTGTCTATCCTCCATCTTCATGAAAAGTTAGTCTATTCTAGCATAGGTTGCATGTGGATGAGAATAATGTGTGTAGTCTCTATGTAACTTGTGTACATCCCTCCATACATCGATTATCCCTAGTTGTTTTATTTGTGTGTTGATGTATTTGGTTATATGTATCCTAGACTTTCTTGTGCTTGTTGTATCTAAGTCATGGTTAAGCACCACATTGAAGTCCCCTCCGCATATCATGATCCCATCCATTTCCACAGCCATGACATTGAAAAGGTCTTCAAAAAAATTCCTTTCACTATCTGGTGGAGCATATACATTGATTAATGTGACCTTCTCGCCTTCCATCGTCCCCTTGACCACTATATACCGCCCTTCTCTATCTTTTATCTCTTTGTCAATTTCAAATTTCACTGAGTTTTCCATTAATATAGCCACCCCTCTTCTATGGCATTCTTTAAATGAACTATAGTATGTATTTGTGTACCCATACCTCTTCAATTTTTCATGTTCTTGCGGCGTCAGGTGTGTTTCTTGTAAAAAAAAAAATGACCTGCATCTCCTCCTTTCTTAATTTTGTTAACACCTTCCCCCTCTTTACTGGGTTGTTCATGCCATTCACATTTAATGACACCACCTTAATGTCTCTATGCTGAACCATAATTCTTTTTGGAACATCCTGTTTTTACCCACATGTCACAGATCACATCATATATACCAAACACTGTAACCGTAAAACATAAAAAATTATCAACAATCAAAAATTGAACTTCCAAAACATTTAGGGATTCCCTTTTCATCTCCCCTTTCCCCTGTTGGTGGGTGGGGGGTAAAGCCTCTCCTAGTGAGAGGGCCCCCCGAGTGGCAGAGATCATCTCCAGTGCTGATCTCCCAAGCTCACTGCAAAAGTCCCACAGTTCAGTTCAAGAGCTCCCGGCCGGAGCTTTGTAAATTTTTAAACATCCTTTAACCTTCTTCAGTGGATTGTTTTGGGAAAAGAAACCCCGCCTGTCAATCAAATTACGTTGCTCTATATATCCTTAGCCTACACCCCGACATTCAGAACCTGTCAACAAATTTCTAATTATTTCGGCACAGAATTAATCCCCCCTTCAAATACTTTTAACAGCATCCCCATATAGAATTTGCTCTCTACTCACCAACCGTTGAACTAGGAAAATTAAAGAAAGTTATGTGGATTCCAAAAGTCCTTTGAGAGCAACTGCATTCCTGTCTGAGTTCTTTGTTCCACTGCTTTGTCCTTCATTCTCCTCGTGTCATCCAAATTTTCTCACGTTTATCTTTTGGTCTTCGTCCACTTGCGCGCTGCCTCCAGTCTCTGTTGTGTCGTCGAGTTCTCTTGTCCAAGGCTCGGCACCTGCCACCCTCTCATCACCAAATCTAATTCTCTTCTCTTTTAGTATTTTTTTAAGTCCAGCATACTCTCGACGTTTAGCCGCCACTTCTATCGCGTAGTCATGGTCAAAGGTCACTCTGTTCCCCTCCACTTGAAGTGGCGTTCGCCAGGCCGTCTTGAGTACGTTTTCTTTGATGTTGAATCTCAGGAAGTTTACGATCATTGCTCGTGGTGGTTTGTTTAATTGTGCTTTTGGAGCGAGCGCTCTGTGTGCCCTTTGTATCTCCAGTTGAATGTCTTCGGATATTCCCAGCTCTTTATGGATAAGTTTATCAACATAGTCAGTTGTGGAGTCTCGCTCGACCCCCTCTTTCAGTCCCCAAATTCGAATGTTGTTCCTCCTCGACCTTCCTTCCAAGTCGGCCACTTTCTGTTGGAGCTTCCTTTGATGTTCGAGTGAGACAGTGAGAATTTCCTGTACCTCTGTACTCCATTCCTCCACTTCACCTGCTCTTTCTTCCAGCATCTCAATATCCTTCCTTTGGCCCCGGATGTCAGCGTTCACAGATTCCAGCTTTCTATTTGTTTCCTCCCGCAAGTTTTCAAGTCCTTGTTTTAACTCCTCCATTTGTTTGACGATTCTGTCTAACTTGACGTCTAGATGTTGTTGTCCTGTGTCCATTTTGGCTCTTATTTCTCCGAGTCCGCTCTTTAGATTAGCTTGTAATGCCAACGCCCAGCCAGGTTGTTTGTCGATGTCGCGAGCTAATGCTAACGCCGGTCCCCCTTCATCTTCGTCGTGTGTGTTTTCAGTCTGTTTCTCGCTCTTTTTCTTCTTCTCCTTTCCCTTTCCAGACAGAGCTTTGTTCATATCCATCTTATCCTATGTTCGGGTCGCAGCCTCCGTTCTTTTGTCGTTTTTTTCTCCCTTTTTTGCTCGTACGGCCGTGAGCTCCACGCGTTTGCAGCTTACCCTCTCGCTGTCATACCGGAACGACACATTTTTTTGGCTTTATCCAAGATTGCATCATCCTTAGAGACTGCTCAGTTGCTAATCCGTCATGTGTTCCAAATCCACAGCATCCCAAGAGCCATTGTGTCAGACCGGGGGGCGGCAAATTGTCTCTCAAGTTTGGAAAATGTTTTGCAGAGGTATCTGTGCCACAGCCAGTCTCTTGTCTCATCACCCGCAATCAAATGGACAGAGTTAGAGGGTGAACCAAGATCTGGAGACGGCCCTCCAATGAGACTGTCTCCATTAACCTGCTTCATGGGCCTGTCAACTTCCATGGGTTGAATACGCCCACAACACCCTTATCTTGTCTGCCACAGGTCGGCCACTGGTCTCATGGCTGCATACAGTTACCAACCCCTTCTAGTTCCCTCTCAAGAAGGCCAAGAGGACATTCTTTCCATCCAGCTCCATCTTAAGCGGGCCCATCGTGTTTGGAGGGAGACCAGAGCAACTTTGTCACGCGCGGCTGAACGGAATCAACAAATCGCTGCTCACCAACGTCACCCTGCACCCGATTACCGTCCAGGACATGAGGTACGGCTCTCGACGCGGGATTGATATCTGGCTGGCAACTCTCGGAAACGAGGACCAAGGTTCATCGGCCCATTCGAGATGGAGGCGATCGTGAACCCAGTGGGTGTCAAACTCTGCCTCCCACCAACTCTCAATGTCCATCCAGTCTTCCATGTGTCGCTGCTCAAGACCATGGAGTCCAGCCCGCTGTCGCCACCGCCTGCAGCTTCCATCTCCTCCTTGCATTATTGATGGGGATCCTGTGTACACGGTGAAGAAAATTCTGGATTCCAGGCGCAGAGGCAGTGCTGTGCAGTACTTGATTGACTGGGAAGGCTACGGTCCGGAAGAGCGTCAGTGGGTCCTCTGCTCCTGTATCCTGGATCCGTTACGCCATGATTTCCATGCTGCTCAACTGTCCAAACTAGGTAGTCGGCCAAGGGGCATCCGTTGAGGGGTGGGTACTATCATGTCTGTCTTAATTGTGTTCCAGCTCCAGCTATGGTAAGGGCAGGTGGACCTGTGCTTCATTGCCCCATCAAGCTTGGCTGGGTATTTAAGGACTCTGACTCCTGCTATTCCTTGTCGGATTATTGACCTTGCTCGGTGTTGCGCTTCAAGTATTATTTTGTAGACCTCATAATACAATTCAGTCGCTCTCGTTTTCTTGTTTGTATTTTGTTATTTTACTACAGTATTGTTCTTAATTGCTGTCACGTTATTGGATTTTTGACATTTCGTTTTGTGTACACCCTGTCTTCTATCTAACCTTGCCTTTCAAAGCGTTTTTTGTTTCATGACTTGTTTATTCCTGACTTTTTGTGACCAGCGAATTCAGTTTATATTTTGTCTGTGCGATTTTCTTGAATAAACATTTTTGTAGTCGCACTTTCGCTGAGCCTGCATATTTGGATTCCTAAAACATTATTTGGTTCAGAGTGAACCTAACCCCAAAAAACACTTTTTCACCTTGCATACTTCCATCTAAGATAAGCTCAGACACAGAGAAGCCGACGGCATTTCCTGGTGTTGTTGATAAATGGCTTTAGCTTTGCATAGAAGAGTTTTATGTTTTTAAAGATGTGGCGCCGCACTATATTTACTCTCATTGATTTTCTGAACTGTTCCTGAGGGCTAAGAGGTGAATGACTGAGCAATTCAGGGAAGCTACTTCTTTCGGAATGTTCCAAACAGGTATTTGATGAGCATTCCTCAGCTTTCTTTTTGGCCAGCTGTCCCAGCTTCTTTGGAATGCGTTGCGGCCATAAAATTCAAAGTTAATGATTATTTGCTGAAAACATTTAACGTTTATCAGTTTGAACATTAAATATCTTGTCTTTGTAGTGTATTCCATTAAATGGAGGTTGAATATGATCTCTAAATCATTATTTTTTTTAACACGTCTCTACTTGAGCGGAAATTGATTTGTGTGTATGTGTGTGTATATGTATGTGTGTGTGTGGGGGGGCACACACACACACACACACACACACACACACAGAGAAAGAGAGAAATTAAGCATTCCCTCACCAACAGGGCGGTATCTCCTTCAAGCTCGGGTCCTTTACCAGAGGCCTGGGAACTTGAGGGTTCTGCGCACGATCTTAGCTGTTTCCAGTCTTGCACTCTGCACGGAGATGTCAGATGTCGTTCCTCATATCTGCAGGAGCCAACTATCCAACTTTGGGGTAACTGCCGCCAGTGCCCTGATCACTAGTGCCTTCACTGTTTCCTTTACCCTCCACATTTTCTGTAGTTCTTCCTGAAGTCCTTGGTATTTCTCCAGATTTTACTGTTTTGTTATTATTATGTTACTTTCATTCCGGACTCCTGTCTTCTGATGTTTATCCTCCACCATGTCAGGTTGGTTGACAATCACCAGTTTGTCGTCTGGATCTGGAGGTCCAACGGGATCTTGGCCTGGCTGTTCTCAATCACCTTCTGATTTGTCTGCTATCTTTATTCTGGGACCTTGAATCCGTATTTGGCACAGATGTTCCGGTACACTATTCCAGCTACCTGGTAATGCCACTCCATGTATGGCTTGCCGGCCAGCATCTTACACCGTGCTGTGATATGCTACACCTACATCTGGGGCTTCTTTGTACAGCCTACATCTGGGATCCTGTCCGATGTGGTGGACCCACCCTCTATGGATCTTGTGTTTAGGTCTTGGTCTTGTGTTGCCATGATTAGTGCCTCATTGACATTATACACACACACACATGTATTTTTCCATCCATCCATCCATTTTCCAATCCTCCTCCAATGCTCTCATCGACATGGAATCATGAATCAGTTTTCTATGTGCAAAATGCAAATATTTACTGAAATAATTTAGATTTTCAATTTTACATGAACATTTTTCACTTGGAGCAGTTACTCACACATAATCTCTCACACAATATTACTGTCCATCAACAACAGTGAAAAAAATATTTTGTCACACAACAGCTGCTTTAACAGCTCTTTTTGTGGAATCAAAACAAAGCAAAATAACATTATAAAGTGCACATCTAAGGTAAACTAGTACTTGGCCTATATTGGATTTAAGCCATGGTTGCATACTTTGTTTTTCTCAAGTTTCCTTTGAACACAGCAGTCAGGCTATGTTAATTCTGTTGGTCCTTCTTGCTCGGAAGTCTCTCTACGGTTTTGTGTAGACATCATTTCGGATGACTACACTTGGTTAGATGACAACACTGGAGACGTTTTATTTTCAGTGTGTGCCCTAGGTCGCTACCACAGCACCGCTGAACTCTCGAGGTCAGTGATGATTAAAACGCTGATAAAGCATCCTAACACCACACACCCACACACACACACACACACTGTGTTATGCATGTGTAACGAGATCAGGCGTGACAGTAATTTATGTGGTAGTGTTTCTCTTTACCTGCTAAAAACAAGAGTGTTGCCATGAATGAGATGCAGCAACACATCAGCAAGCTCTGCAGAAGCTGGCTCATAATCCTGATCATTTGAATCAGGTGTATTGGAGCAGGGAGACATATAAAACATCCAGGATACTCGAGGACAGGATTTGCCCACCTTTGCCCCAAGGGAGTATAGTAGGCTCAGGCCTCTCAGCCCAGCCGACAGGAGAATGGAGAAGATTCAGGCTTCTCCCCCCATTCTCCAGGAGGATGTAGCTAACTCAGTCCATTCAGCGCAAGCTCCAGAAGGATGTAGCAGGCTAAGGCTGTTAGCCCAGGCAGACTCCAGAAGGATGACTCAGGCTTAGGCCAGTTAGCCCAGGCCTCAGTCGGATGTAGCAAATCTTGGCTGCATCAGGCATATATATATATATATATATATATATATATAGCGGATTTGGTATGCCCCTTAATGTGTGGTCAATATACCATTTTATAACAGCGTCACGCAAGTCTTGCACTCTTATTAGATATGTTAGCATCTGCTGATTTGTGTGAAATGTGCTGTATGTGAAACATACAGCACATTTGACAATAAAGTTTTACTTGGTACTTGATAGTCAACTTTATTTTTTACAGTTATTATTCAATACGGAACTATGTATACAATGCAGAGTCGATTGCTCTAAGACTGCAAGGGAAGCTCAGCTTCCCCTAAAATGTCAAAAAGTGATCAATACATGTGTGTACGTTCAATTGGGTGGACGTCATTGACTAAATATGCACTACAACGCGCTCAACTTTTGTTCCGAATCAGCTTCTTATTACTGGTTACAACGTGAATCTCTTCTCATTCATTCCCGCAGCTTCACTGTGCTTTCAACTGTGATGACGCTGAGCGTCTACAGCACGGACGCTGGGCGTCGAGAGAGTTCAGTGTAGGTTGTCCCAATGCATTGAAACGAGACGAGTCATTGGATAAATGCTGGTTTTGTCCCGCCCATCGGACGCTCAGCGTTTCTGGGAGTCTATGGAGAGTGGCCGTGTATCGGCTGGCCCGGAAAACTCGGCTTTTCTGTATGATGATTGGATGATCTGTCTGAGGCTGAATTCTTTTTGATTGACAGCGAAATGAGCCAATCACCGATCTTCTGGTGAAGGCAACCTTCTCAATTTTTTGAAAAGGAACGGAGAGTAGAATTCACGTATAAATAAACGGACACATTTTATGATGTAGGCCGAAATTGAGCTTCCCCTCCTTGACAGACCAGCATCAGCCACTGATACAATGAAAACAAAGACCAAAAATTTGCAAAGGTAAATTTGGCAAGCTGTACAGAGACGAGGTGCGGAGACTCTTCACGTCGGTCAGTGTCTTAGCCAATCAGGATGCAGAACGCAATTCACCGTTTAAAAGCATCAAAAAAACTGCACAAAAAAAAAAATCAGTGAAACAGCGAAGCCGCGGAAAGTGAACCGCATTAGACCGAGGGATCACTGTACTGTATTTTAGCATCTGCCGATTCAACCGCCATGTGTGGGAGCACGTTTTTTGGCATTATTTTTCACACTGGTCATGCCTTCTGTCTCTGATTGGTTCCTCTTCCTCAGACAAGGTAGTTTGAAAACTACAGACTCCCCTTTAAAGCACAAACTGTGAAGTTCTATTAAAGTTCAATTTCACAGTGTAATTTAATTGGGAGTGGGAATATACAGCTTGAAGTGAGCACACTTGACACAAGAATATGTCACCAAGTGCCAAACTGCTGTTTGATGTTGCAGTTGTCTGCTGCTATTTAGTGGTGGGGGGTCATAAATCACTGCTCACAAGACTTGGGGGGGGGGGGCAGCAGTGGCTCATATCTCAAAAAGCAATAAATTGGGTCACTGAAATTTTAAGGTACCACTATTAAAAATTTTATGGGGTTTTTAAGTTCCTAGTAACGCTTAAACCATAATCTTTTCAATTAAAAGAATTAAACACTTGTAATATGTGCTCATGTGTTTCATGAACAGACAAAAATACAAACTCGCTTTTGAAACAAAGTACCACAGGGTATTTAAATGCACCTGTATGTAAAAATACACAATTCTCTTCACTTGCTGTCGAGTGAAAACATTTGACTTGAACAACAAAATAGAAATCTGACGCAAAGGTTCAATGTTTACACTTTTATTTCCTTGTACCGGTACATACATCGTAATCTGATACCCAATTTTGATTTTGTTTGAACCCACCCATTTATCATGGAGACAGTATAAGTATCGGAACATGTGACACAGTTGTTTGTCTGGAAAAGCCTGAAAAAAGAATTACTTTAAAGTTTGGTGACGTCAAAGTTCCATAGGATTTATGGTTTTTGCAAACTAATAATTTAACCCTTAATATAAAGTATTTTTCAAATTTATAGTATGTCCAATACTTTAGCACTCACCCAAACATTTGATGTTTAGTTACAAATAATGTTTTTCCTTCTAAGTTGTGTATCAAATCCAGATGTAAATACTGGACAATACTTCCTTGCATATTCGTGATCCGCCAATTTTGTTTTTGGAATCTTGCTGAAAAACTCACAAATTTGCTATTTTTCTCCTCTGGCCATATGCCTGTCAGCTTGGCCATAATTATCAATCCATCCATCCATTCATTCATTTTCCGAACCGCTTTATCCAAGGGGTCACGGGTCGTGCCGGAGCCTATCCCAGCTCTCCTCGGGAATTAGGCAGGGGAAACCCCGAACCGGTTTCCAGCCAATCGCAGAGCACACATAGACGAACTACCATTCACATTCACACCTCCGGACAATTTAGAGAGTTCCATTAACCTGCCATACATGTTTTTTGGAAATGTGGGAGGAACCGGAGTACCCGGAGAAAACCCACGCAGGCACGGGAAGAACATGCCGACTCCACACAGGAAGGCTGGAGCCAGAATCGAATCCTGCACACCTCCGCACTGTGAGGCGGATGTGCTCAGCAGTTGCCCACCGTGACACCCTGAATATGTAAATATAATCTGAAAATTATACAATGCTGTAGTGTTTATGACTCCCTCTTTGAGGAATGGACAATGTCTCATGTCTGAGCCAACGGTTCATCCTGGCAACACTTTTTTACTTCCGCTTTACAATTTTGCCCAGGCTGGACTTCATCACTCAATTGGTGCTCCAGCTGGAGGCCATCGTCCTTCTTCTGACTTTCCTCCTCTGTGCATGTCGATTGCACTGTTGCCTCCTGACTCTCTGAGACACCATGCTGCTCTTTCACACGTCCTTGCAATTCAAAGCTCCTCACATTGTCGTCTTCAACGTTCTGCCTTCCGAGCTCCTCCTCAGTGGCCTCAAGCTGCAATTGCTGCATCAGTTCTTCCAGCTTGAGGGCTTTGCGTAGCTCATTTTGTTGGATGATAGCACAAAGGTGTTCTGTCAGCTGCTCCTTCATGTCTGTTTTCTTCTGGAGTTCTAACTTGGCCACGACATACTCCGTCTCTGCCTTGTCATACCGCTTTCTGTTGGGAAGGGGGTGAAATAAAAAAAGGGAGATCTAAAACACAAAAAAATGACACCCAAACTTAAAATATCACAAGGTCTATCACTTTTTGAATGACGTATTCCTTACCGTTCTGTTTATTTCTAATGTGCAAGGTGTTCTATCATTAAGAAGTGTCAAGTAGCAAATCACTTAATGGCATGCCAGTGCATGCATGCCATCACCTTTTTTTTCTTGCCAATTCATTTCTCGTTGCTTTGTTGACTTATATTATGCAAGATCCTAGTTACCAGGGTCTGACCGATTAATCAGCTGGCCGATTAAATCGGACGATTATAGACCTTCAAATGTCAAACAAAAATCACTGGCCAAAGTTTGCCGATTCTTTTTACCTTTTACATACAGCAGTGGCACAATACTGGTTTCATTATTTATTGCACACAATTCTATCGCAAAACCTAGTTTCCTTAAATATATTTGATGACATTTGTTGAGAAGGTCATTCTATGGATCTGTCATTTGATACAAAGTAAATCTTTATTTTTACAAACAATGCTGAGGGTGAGCAATGCAAGTCGCGCAAGGAATTTGCGTGGTTGTCACTATTTTACACACAACCTAAAGTCACCATTTGTTAAAAAAAAAAAAAAAAGTATGAAATTTGACACACATTCAACAACTGGAATCAGAAATACGCATAACAAGGGTAACTGTCCTGATAACTTCATGAATGAAATTTTTTCTGCCACTGGATATTTGCATCCATAAGGAAGTTGAATCTCAGATTCAGGAGGAGCACTGTGGTTTTTGTCCTGGTTGTGGAACAGTGGAAAAGCTTGACACCATCGACAGGGTACTCAAGGATGCGTGGGAATTTGATCAACGGGTGCGTCTGTGCTTTTTGGACGTGGTACACGTTCGACCGGGTACCACGAGGGTGGGAGGTGCATCAGGAGTATGGGGTACCGGATGGGCCGGGGTCAGATTTTGGTCCACATTGCCGGCATGAACAGAGTATCTGCAGGTCTCATCAAATCTAATTTTATGCTTTTTAATGCAACCTAAAACAAACAGCAACCATGAGGGGTGCAGGGGGAAATGGGGGAAAAAAATGTGTGCATTTTATTAATCTAGATTTTTGTGTTAGTCAACACAGAAGCGAAAGCATCCTCTGAGTTTTACAAAAACGTTGTTAGTGGTCAGCAATCTGAAATTACAGCTAGTGATTCTCATTCAAAGTTTGTTTCATTTGCAACTGGCCGATGGCATTGGCAAAGAATGGGAAACTGGAGCGCCCAGGAGAATCATTTTAAAATGGTACACGGCAGCTACGATTGTGATGTTTCTGCACTTACAACGCTGCAAAAATGCATCCCTGCCTTCGTGTCACATCTCCCACAAAGGTAGGTGGTGATTCCCCTTTCACTAACTCTTGTATCCATCTACTTTATTTTTCTGTTTTGTTCATGTTAGGGTCAGTTATGGCTGCTGCTCATCATGGCATTCTTGTGTGCACGTGTGCATGCATGCGCGAATGTGTATGCGTGTATCAGGGATGTGTCCAAGGACCGGCAACCCGAGGCCAAGGCCAAGGCCAAGGACTTGCCTCCGAGGCCAAGGCCGAGGCCAAGGACTTGGAAAATTTTCCGAGGCAAGGCCAAGGCCAAGGACTTGAAAAATTTTCCGAGGCCAAGGCCAAGGACCAAGGACTGATTTTGAAATTGAGGCCTAGCCGAGGACATGTATAAAACAATGCTATCATACCACTTAGCAGGTGTTCATGATTTGCAACACCCCTCCATCATAACCCCTTGCACACGTCACCCCCTAACGCTTGAATGAAGTGTTTTTATTCAAAGAGTAGAAAAGTAAGGGCACGTGTTA
>NW_017805700.1:411946-414379 GCF_001891065.2 Hippocampus comes | reverse complement strand
AGAAACACACTCACATACCACACCACACCACAAACACACACAGGCGCAGTGAAATCGCGTTGATCACACAGTCAACTATTTTTCGGTACCGTGAAAATGACGCCACGGAAACGAAACGCTACCGGTAACGATTGTTCCTGTGAAATCCTCAGGCTTGCCGTAGTTTTTTTTTTTTTTGTTTGTTTGTTTTGACTGAGAAATTTCCTTGCGTCCCAAACACGCACATTGTTTGGAACTGTGCGTCCTGTGGGTTAATTTTGCGTCTCGGACGCGGGACGCAGAGATAATGAGATGGCTGATCTCTAAACATTCTCTGAGTACTACTATTATTACCACTCCCACTAATACTACACTACATTAATTAATACCTTCAACTTAACAATAATAATAAAAATAATAAATCAACCATGATTTTAAATTATGTATTATCAATATTCATTATTCCAAACATGAGAAAGCATTCACCAAAAACATAACTGGAATCGAGCAAAAGGACTCCAAATCCCAACGGCCAAACCCGGAAGTGAAGTGCCGGCATTATTGACTCCAGCTGTAACGCAAATTACTTGGTTCAAACAAACATTATAGTGCCACCGCAGAAACGTGACGACTGTGCAAAAATAACTACATAAAAGACACCACTGTTACAGAAAGACTTTACACGCTATTTAAACTGCCGATCGCGAACGGAACAAACCGTGATTGAAACTAACTGTGATGCCGCTCTTTATTCGTTGCGCTAACTGTCGCCTGTCAGTGACAGACCCGCCCCTTTTAAAGCGCCAGCTTAGTCCATCAATATGCGTTTAGCTGGATGGAATTTATTTGTTTCCTTCGTGGTTTTTGCGATCCTCGGTCCCACTTAATACCTGTGGACATCGAGGCTCTAATCCCTCATTGTGTCCGAGGACCGGCAACCCGAGGCCAAGGCCAAGGACTTGACTCCCAAGGCCGAGGCCAAGGCCAAGGAATTGACTCTCAAGGCCAAGGCCAAGGACCAAGGACCGACCTTCGGTCCTCGAGCCGGTCCTCGAGGCCAAGGACCGGCTCGAGGAACACATCTCTGGCGTGTATGTGCGGTTACAGTTTGATCGTGGAAGGATGGCTACTTAAAAAGTAGATTTTGTGTTAGTAGACAAACAAGCATTCACACTCACAATCACACCTGCCAACAATTTAGAGTGGTCAATGCATGCAAACTACCATGCATGTTTTTGGAATGTAAAAACCGGAATGCCTGGAGAAAACCCACACAGGCACAGGGAGAACATGAAAACTCCCCACAGGAAGGCCAGGGCCCAAAATCGAACCCATGACCTCTGCACTGTGAGGCGGAGGTGCTAACCAGTCAACACCGTGCCACCCAAAAGAGAATACAATGATTTACATCATGTTCAACCTTTACTGATGTGAATAGAATACAAGGACAAGATATTTAATGTTCAAACTGATCAAGACGGGCATCCATCACTCAGGTGAAATGGGCTAAGGACAAAAATTGCCTTCGAACACTTTAAATGCGGCATTGGGCATCCAACCACGGGTACTGCATTGGGAACGTACCGGCGGAGCACAGGGCGGGCGTGGGTGGACTTATTTATGAAACTAGCAAGCATATGTGTGGGGGCAATTAGTTGTGTCCCCCAACTTTCGGCCACAGGCCTTCGGGCTTGCGCATGACAATTTCTCTGGTTACTCAGGAAAGCAAGTTCAAGTCAGTCAAATTAAATGAGTTTTGAATCAGTCAAGAAGTCGTAGAAAGGGTTCTGTCAGTCGTCATCTGTACCTGTGGGTAAAAAACAAAAAAAGCAAAAAAGGACGTTTCGCTTCTCTCACAGAAGCTTCGTCAGCGGTAGACAACCCTGAAGTCTCCGTGAAGACTCCGGGAAGTTGCTCTGCGCTAAAAAGCTGAGCGTGGCCTGTTTGAGGACTGGGTGGGGATGGTTAGTCACGCCCCTATTGGTTTATTAGAGGCCCATTGGTTTCTAAATTCCCTATCATTGGGTCTTGATTAGGCCTATTGTTTGGGCTAAGGCTGAATAGCTACTTTCAGTTAGCCTGATCAGCATGTCTATGTCCCTTACTGGTCAACAAGTTATTGTAAATAGGAGACAGGTTAAATCTGATACCTCCTTCACGGTTCAGAGAGGGTGAAAATTTTTTAACAAAAAGGGGGGTAAAAGAAGCGATTTTTGTTAAAAAATTTTCACCCTCTCTGAACCGTGAAGGAGGGATCAGATTTAACCTGTCTCCTATTTACAATAACTTGTTGACCAGTAAGGGACATAGACATGCTGATCAGGCTAACTGAAAGTAGCTATTCAGCCTTAGCCCAAACAATAGGCCTAATCAAGACCCAACGAAAGGGAATTTAGAAATCAATGAGCCTCTTCACCATAGGGGCGTGACTAACCATCCCCACCCAGTCCTCAA
>NW_017805700.1:405206-408761 GCF_001891065.2 Hippocampus comes | reverse complement strand
AATGGCCTTTGGCAAAGTTAGGAAAATTAAAACAAACAGAGAGGAAACCAACCAACAGAGAGAAAAGAAGAGAAGGGGTGTCTGTGTACCTTATATTGCCGGCCTCTCAGAGCAAATACAAAGAATATTTCTACAACATGATATTCCTGTTTATTTTAAACCGATAAACACATTGAGACAAAAACTAGTACACCCCAAAGACCGGGTTCCTAACACCCAAAAATGCAATCTGATTTATTCCATCCGTTGCCAAGAAAGTGAGTGCAAGGAACATTACATTGGAGAAACCAAACAAACACTCAAGAAAAGACTTTATCAACACAAATGGAAAAACAATGATAACAAAAGTGCAGTATACGCACACTTAAAAGAAACCACACAATTGAATGAAGATGAACAAGTAAAAAGCCTAGGAACAGAAAAGAGATGGTTTGAAAGGGGAGTAAAGGAAGCGATTTTTGTTAAAAAATTTTCACCCTCTCTGAACCGTGAAGGAGGTATCAGATTTAACCTGTCTCCTATTTACAATAACTTGTTGACCAGTAAGGGACATAGAAACCAATGGGCCTCTAATAAACCAATAGGGGCGTGACTAACCATCCCCACCCAGTCCTCAAACAGGCCACGCTCAGCTTTTTAGCGCAGAGCAACTTCCCGGAGTCTTCACGGAGACTTCAGGGTTGTCTACCGCTGACGAAGCTTCTGTGAGAGAAGCGAAACGTCCTTTTTTGCTTTTTACCCACAGGTACAGATGACGACTGACAGAACCCTTTCTACGATGGAACTTTCCTGTACGACTGAGAGCCTCCACAAGAATCAGTCAAGAAGAAAAAAAGAGAGCAAAGATTTATGAGATTTTTGTTCTTTTGGGGTGGGGGTGTTACAGCACTGGACGTTTACTGTCATATTATTAATCTAACTACGGTACTTGTTTTGTTTGTGTATGTGGCTGCTGTCTTGGCGTTGTGTATACTTGTGGGAGTGAGTGCTCGTAATCCTAAAAGGATCTCTACAGAGACTCAGGTGGCCAGCAGGGATTGGTGAAGGTGGCGGAAGGCGCAGCCAACACCTAACTGCCACAAGTTTAAAGATTCTCCGTGGAGCGTCAGCAGGCGGCGATGCATCTCACAGTAGTAGTTCGTTTGCCCTCAGCCTCCAACTCGTGCATCTTGTTGAACAATTCACGCTCCCTTCGATTTTTGTGTCACCTTAGTAGTTAACTGTTCGTTTTTGTATTTTCAGTTTTAGGGGAGATACTAGTTTGCATGTCAGCATTTGCTGCCTTTTGCTTTTGACCCATTTACGTGATCCCTTTGTGGAATACAAAAATTATCAAATGTAAAGAGAAGCACAGTCCACATTTTTGCACAAATGTTGATGTCAATCTAAATGAGATCAAAAAAAAACGTGTCTTACAGTGACTAATTATAAAATAAAAAGATGAGTTCTATGGTTAGGTCATTTTGAAAATATTTATTGTGTAGATATAATATAAGAATAAAGTCTGTACAGTGTTCCCTCATTCATCATTCCAAAAATAACTCACATTCGGTGAAATCCGGAAACTTTTCTTCACAATTATTATTCCCTATTTTCCGCACTAAAAGGTCCACTGGATTATGAGTCACACCTTCAATGAATGGCCTATTTAGTAATTTTGTTCATATATTGGACACACTGGATTATAAGGCGCAATCAACAATGCATCCACTAGGTGGAGCTACGCTCCTTCCGTTTGACTCGAGAGGCGTTCATGACCGCCTCCAAAAAACGTAAATTAATTCAATGAAATTACGAAAATTGAAAATAATGCATCAAAACAGAAAATCAAGCGAGGAAATCACAAAATAAATTCTATCGCGCCCCCCCCCCCCCCCTACTGAATTTATTTTGGCATTTCCTTGAGCGTAGCTCCAACAGAACGATCAGATGTCAGTTAAATGTAGGAGACTGGCCTGTCTCAGAAGTGTTTGTTATTTATTCCTTTGTTGTGCACTGTATTCACAAACGAAGAAATCAGAAAATAAATTTTGTAGGGGGGCTATAGAATTTATTTTGTGATTTCCTCGCTTGATTTTCTGTTTTGATGCATTATTTTCAATTTCCGTAGTTTCATTGAAGGAATCATTAATTTACGTTTTTTGCAGGCGGCCATGAACTCCTCTCGAGTCGAACGAAAGAAGAGAAGGCATGGAGACGGACAAAGACGTACCTGTATTTGTTGAGACTGTAAAAACCATTAATAAAGTGCGTTTTAAAAAAACACCACCACAGCTCTCCCTTTTTCAGAGCTGCAACAAAAACGTATTTAATAAAGCAGAGACACAGTTCACTGAACCAACAGCAAGTTATAACATTGTAAGCATGTCTCCTGCAAGGAGCCATCTAGTGGTCGACATTTTACCGTAATGACCATACATAAGGCGCACCGGATTTTAAGGCGCGCTGTGAGCTTTTAAGAAAATGGAAGACTTTTCGGTGCGCCTTATAGTGCGGAAAATACGGTACTATATGTTTGAAGGCTTTTCTCACAGCTCTCTCAAAGTTGAAGCCTTTACAAGAAAAATAAGTACCATATTTTCCTGCGGCTTTTATATATTTTAACAGTTTATTTATGGATTTTTACTGGCGATCATTAAGTCATCAATATATCCACCCATTTTCGTTACATCTAACCAATGAAATAACCCAAAGCGTCACAGTGGACCAAGGAAAATGTTCGAGTCCGCCCTCATACTGAATACTCGTCAGCTATTTGCGGTTGGAACAACATGATTTAAAGCTGCGGGAGGAGCCCGCTGGCTTGCTGGCTGAGAGAGCGAGCGAGCGAAAGAGTGACAGGAATGCTGAAACGTGTATGTTTAGCGTTGTGCGGGGCTGTATGAAGGAGGAATTGAGAGTCAAAATGAGCAGATTTCAGTTTAGTAAATTTAGTAATTGGGAACAAGTGCAATAAACACAGTTATCTCTGCAGTGCAAACCCAGTCTAAGACAATCTGTACAAATTCGTTTTTTATGGCTAAATTTTGCTGTTGCAGCTTTTAAGTAGGTGGAATCCGGAAATTATGTTACACACTATACAGTATTTTTATTATTATTATTATTATTATACTAAACAGTGGTCGACTAGGTAGCACGTCCGCCTCATAGTGCAGAGGCGTAGCGTTTCAATCGGCTCCAATCTTCCTGTGTGGAGTTTCCATGTTCTCTCCATGCCTGCATGGGTTTTCTCCAGGTGCACATTTTAGTGAATTTGAGGTAATTATGACAGTTGCATTTTTAATTAGATTAAATATTTTAATCGTTTGACAGCTCTACTAAAAAGTAATCGTGATTACTCACGCGTTTTTGATCGTTTCTGAATTTCCTTTTATATATTTTTGTCCTATTTTTCCCCATTTTAATGCTCTCATCAACGTGGAATCATGAATCAGTTTTCTATGTGCAAAATGCAAATATTTACTGAAATAACAATTTCGATTTTCAATTTTACATGAACATTTTTCACTTGGAGCAGTTATTCACACATAATCTCTCACACAATATTACTGTCCA
>NW_017805700.1:390735-405049 GCF_001891065.2 Hippocampus comes | reverse complement strand
GCGCACTGTCACTGTCAGACGAACACATATAAGCTCCACCCGCTTTATTTATATGGCCACGGAACACTGTAACCTTCCACACAAAATAGTTCCAAACAAGTAACAATCACGTCAGTGGCATACATCGTATTCGACAAGCTGCCTGCTCTTTATTCACCAGAGGCTCATCAACCTAGTCTCTTATTTCTCTCCCAAAACAGTGTCTTCTCCCACTTGGTATACCTTAGCCTTCTCCGCTACGTACAATCTCTACACAGCTGGTAATGCAGGCTCTCGCTGGCAATCTGTAGTGGAGTCGTTAGATGCAATGCGAATGATTTCAGCTTGAGTCGAGCTGTGGACAATGTTGACAGGCTTGCATGCAGTATCCATACATTTAGCTATGGCTTCAGCAAATTTGTTCATCGTCGTGTCATCCATTTTCTTCGCTTTGAAATGATCCATAGCTGTCTGTCTGAGACTAAGGGGCGGAGTACTCACATCATCTGTGTGCTTGGCCATTAAGTGGTATTTCAGACTCGACGTGCAATGATGATAGCTCAGTTTACGACTGCAAAACATACAGGTAACTTTGGTCTTGTCAGTGGAGCAATCTGACAATTTTTTAAAAGTAAACTTTCCATTCATAAACTCTAAGTATCCGTTTTCGGTGTCTTGCGCTGCCGTGGCTGGCAAAACAAACGTGCGTGGACCTATGCAGTGCGCTTGTTGTTTTGTTTCTGGTTTATTTATAGAGCAACGTAACATCCGCTGTGACGTGTGCCGCGTTAATCTCGCGAGAAAAAATTTAATCCCATTCAAATTCATTTAAATTTATGCCAATAAAAACGCGCTAAACTGACAGCTCTACTTTTTACTGATGAAAATTGCTAAAGTAATTTTCGTTACCCTCTAAGTTGAACTATTGGTAGTAGCTTTTTTTCATGTCTATTTATGTGTAAGCAACCATAGCTGTTACCTGGCAGCTGTGTAGTCCCAGCTAGCTTGTTCGATCTTTCCTCTGAGAATGCCGATGTCACTGGAAACCATCTCATCAAGGGCTTGCAGCTCATTCTGGATTCTGTTCAGCTTCACAGCTTCAGCTTGAGTTTGCTTAGACCTACAGAGAACAACCATAATGAAACTAAAAACTTTTCAACGTTCAGGTTCTTGCTTTTTGTTTTTTTTTTTTTTGACAGTCATGATCCTGTATTGTACCTAACCAAAAAAACTTACTTTTCAGCTATAGTTTTTGCAAGCAGAGCCTTCTTGCGCTTATTCCTTTCTTCTATAATCTTTTGTTCCCGTTGCAGTTGCTCCAGGCGATTCTTCTCTCGACTGCAACATTTTAAGCAATGTTTTTTTAATAGTTTACCTTAAATGAAAAACAAGGCCGTTCATAACAGTTTGGGATTTACGGAATAAAAGGGAAAACAAAACTACTAACAGTTCAACCTCTTGTTTCTCAAGCTCCTTGACGACCGGAGTTCGCTTCTTTGCTGCTTCTTTACAGTTGTCTTGCGTCTTTTCCTCGATTAGAGTCTGATGCGTATTGCTTTTCTCTGACGGACTTCCTGGTGCAATGTGCTCAAGATCACGCTCACCCTTCGATGGCATCTTCTTGAGCTGCTGCTCGGGTGGAAGTTCAAGAGACACGAAACCAGCGCATGCCTGAGAGGCTCTCTCCAATGTCTTCTTTCTTTGTAGTTGTTGCCGATTCCGGCTGGGCGGTCGTAGTTTGCTCTTACTTGCTATCACAGAGTCTGTAACGACGACGTTCTTATGCAGCAAATTCTAACAAACAATACATAGATGAGACAAGTCAAACGTGATGACAGGTTACCTTTTTGCTGCATTCTCCGCAGTTCCTCTTCCGAAAACCCAGCCCATCCGCTCATTTTATTATTTCAAACTTAAACTCCCAAAAATGCGATTAAAATCCTGACAGAAGGAGTAAGACAGCTCGTTTCAGTGACAGTACAATGCAAATCAACTTTTGCTGTCTTGGTAGCGTCTACGAGACAATGGAGCCATCAATCGACAGCCATATTTTTTTGTGTTTATGGTTGATGCCCACGTGATGCCACGTCAAGGACCTGCAATACTCTAAGTTGTCCCAAGACAGGCCTGAGTAAAAAAAAACAAAATACAACTGCAGCATACTGTAGTTAATTCTACGACAAAAATCCTAGTGTCAACCGTTCTTTGAGTTTCAGTTGGAAGTTGGTAAAGTGAAAACTGACTCAACATTTTGTTAGTTGTTTTTAAATCTAACTGTCCAATTTTTCATATTTTTGGCTCAGATCAAAAACAGCAAATTGGCCACAAGATTGAGTTGATATTAATATCTGTCATTTAAAAATTACCTGGATCGTTTTTTTTTCAAGAACAAAGAATTACATTCGTGTTAACGTTTGTTTGTTTTGGTTTTTCTATGCAAACAATTGGAATTAGAGAAATGAGAAAAGTCCACGAAGGTCTTGTCATTTCATGGATAACTTCTATCTACACTTTCGTAGTTTGCAAACAGAGGACCAAGGAACTATAGCAATTCTGATTCGAGAAATAAGATAAGTCCGGGGCGGCACGGTAGGCAACTGGTGAGCACGTCGGCCTCACAATGCAGAGGTGCAGGGTTCAATTCCAGCTCTGGCTTTCCTGTGAGGAGTTTGCATGTTCTCCCCGTGCCTGCGTGGGTTTTCTCCGGGTAGTACGTTTTCCTCCCACATTACAAAGACATGTATGGTAGGTTGATTGGGCGCTCCACATTGTCCCTTGGAGTGATTGTGAGTGTGAATGGTTGTTTGTCGTTAAGCTCCACCAAGCCTGTGACCCTTGTGAGGATAAACAGATGTGAAAATGGATAAATGGATAGAAGAAAAGGCTACTTAATAGACTGCAAGCAAAACTTTTTCTGATCCGCTTATCCCGTGGGTCGGCAACACGTGGCTCCAGAGCCGCATGCGGCTCTTTAGCGCCATCTCGTGGCTTCCTGGAGCTTTATAAAAATGTTTGAAAATGGAAAAAGATGTGGGAGGGAAATGTATTTTTTTGTTTTAAATATGTTGTCTGTAGGAGTAAAAACATGACACAAACATTCTTAATGTTTCCCAATGCCGTAAAAATGTGTAGAATTAATATTACATTCCAACGTTTCTGTCAACAAAGATTTGCGTCATAGGCTGCGACACACGTTTCTCTTAGCAGGGCGGGATGCAAGGCAGGTGGCTGTTGCAAAAAAAATAAACAAATAAATAAAAATAAAAAACAGCGTTTTATGTACAATTCACCGAGGGTACTGGCAAAGAGAATCTGGAGGGCCATAAAAGCAATTTTAAAACTGTACATGTGAGCTAAGATAGTCAAAAACGCTGCAAAATTGCGTCCCATGCCTCTGCGTCAGATCTCGATGAAGGTCGGTAGGCATGCATCTGTCAGTGTATTGTGTATGTGCAGGTCGATTGCGGTAGGTTGGTTGGACGAAAAGTAAATCTTCGGTCAAAAAAGATTGGGCACCCCTGCCCTACAGAATGCACTGCATGGGGAAAAAAAATAATCATGAAGGCTGATCGTGTAATTGTAGCAAACTTAGTCATTTTGATAGTAGGCTAATATAGCTCATATAGATATAGATACGTGTTCCAGCAAAGAAAAAAGGGGAGCTGTGGTGTTGTCGTTTTTTTTAAGCGTACACTTTATTTATGCTTTTAATAGTCTCGACAAACAAAGACACGTCTGCATCTGACTCTGTGCCGTCCTCTCGTTGTTCGACTCGAGAGGCGTTCAAACAAAGACAGCCTCCGAAAAACGGAAATTAATGATCACTTACATGACACTAAGAAAAGCGAAAAATCAAGCGAGGAAATCACAAAATACATTCTATGGGGGCATTTGTGAACACACAACAAAGGAATGAAAAACAAACAATTCTGAGATAGTCCAGTCTCCTACATACATACAGCCTGTGTTTCCTTCTTTGTAAGTTTTATAGAAGGCTTTTATTTTTTTGCGGCTCCAGGCATATTTGATTTTTGGGTTTTTTTTTTGTCCTATATGGCTCTTTCAACATTTTGGGTTGCAGACCCCTGGCTTATCCTCATTTCCCCATTTCAGAGTGGAGCCTGCCTACTACTGAAGACGGTTGGGATAGCCTCCAGCAGGCCCCGGGACCCATGTGAGGATTAGTGGATAGGAAAATGGATGGATTTTTCCATCAGTGTTTTGACGATCCAAAACAGCATCATTTTTTTTTTTTTAAATTTAGTTGAGAAAAAGCACATCGCCATGACAACAGCAAAAGCTTTGCCTTTACGTTTCATCTTGAACATCTTCAGATGAAACACCCACAGATTAAAGAGAATTAGATAAAATCTCTTGTAGGAGTTCTATAAAATGTGATCGCTGAAAAAGGCCAAAAATGGGGCAAAATTTGAAAGAAAAATCCAAATATCTGACCTGTTAGATTTAGCATATGGCTCCAAGAGACTTTTTATAGGTTGCAATCCCTGCCCAGACTCTAACTCGAGCTGAGAGCAGCCATGAATGGCCCTTGCAGCCCTGGCCAATTTGGAGCACAGTACTTGCACAGTGGAATTGGATTTTTTTTAAATGGCACAATAAACCTCTGACATATAACTTTTTTTTAGCCACCCCCAATCTGTTTGTGCATTTTTTCGTCTTCAAAAACAACTTCGTTTTCTTGTCAAACTGTGTGTCGCAATGACAGTAGTGTTTCATGAAACTAATTTCATGTTTCAACATGAAAGCCTAAATACTGTTCAGAAAAGATGCACGGCATATCTTGTTAACCCCTTTGGAAAAGTAAATTAGATAAAAGTGGTGGACATCCTGCTCATTTCGGGGTATGGCTCTAAGAGACTTTTTGTAGAGTCTTGTTGTGCCTTATATATGCCACACAATTTTTGTTGACCTCAGTGAAACACAGAACCATGCTGCATAGTGAGCCTTTTTTTATTGCAAACTAAGCCTCGAAAATATATTTTTGCCCGACCTGATGTTTCTGCAAAATGTTACATTTTCATGCATGTTAACACCATATAATCAGCATTGCACCATGGCAACATTTAGACAAAATAAAAAGCGTTGTTTATACTTTTTATCTTGAACATCTTCAGTTGGAATGCCCAGAGTTTTAAGGCAATTGGGTCCAATTTCTGGGAGGAGTTCTTTCAAATGGGACCTTTATAAAGGCCAAAAATGCAGCCGAATTTGAAAGAATATCCAAAATGGCTGACTTCCTGTTAGATTTGGCATGTGGTTCCAGCAAACTTTTTTGTACATCCTGGGCACTTACATATGCCTCCACTATTTTGTCAATTTTGGTGAGATGTACACCTGGTGCTGCTTTGTTAAAAATATGTAGGGGGGGGGCGCTTATAAGCCATTTGTTAAAAATTGCACAATACACTAATACAAATACTGTATTGATGATTTTGTGAGGCTTGACGTGTGTCTGTGTGCAAAGTTTAGATTTTTTTTCTTTCATGTTTAGACGCTCAAAATACCCTCAAAATAAGCGTTGTCTTCTTGTTTTTTCTTAGTTGTTGTCTGAGGTCTTGAGATGGTACTGCCAAAGTTTGAAGACAATTAGATGAATCCTCGAGAACAGGCGCGGAAAAGTATGACTCCTGTATATGTCTAAAAATGGGCCAAAACTGGGCATATTAAAAAATAAATAAATAAAAACATAGCTCACTTTTTATACATTTTAGCATATTGCTGCAATGGACTGTTTTTGTACATGTTAGGGTGCTGCACATGCTTCCCAATTTTAGTATATTTAAGTCAAACCTCTCAAGATTCATTTTAGTTTTTACACTGTAGGTGGTGCTACAGAGCCATTTGTTTTGTAATTGTGCAATACTGTACAACTTTAAAATGTGAACATTTCCACCAGGCCTTATAAGTGTGCAAAGTTTGATGAGTTTTAATGCAGGGTTAGATGCCCCAAAATACGATTAATTTGTAGAATAATGAATGATAATTATTAGCATAATAATTATAATTATAACAATAAATTTGCGCTGTGAGCAGCTATGCAGAGCCCTTGCAGCTACGTTGGTTGGAATCTGAATTTTTTTTTGATAATGTTCATCAGATAGTACACCAGATTAAAAGCCACTTCAATAAAATAGGCCTTCTTTAAAAATTGCAGACTTCCTGTTGAGCTTAGAATAGGGCTGCAGAGATTTTTGGTAGATCTTGGACTGTGACATATGCCTCTAATGATCAGCCAGCACTGTTACGTTACAAATTTCTAGAGGCCACAACTAAGCAATTTCTTTTTTTAAACCACACAACAATTTCAGAACATAGTGATAATTTTTCTGAGCCAGATGTGTGTGGCAAGTTCAATATTCAACAAATGTTAAAACCATCAAAATCAGCGTCATTTTTCTTGGCAAACAGCGCGTCGCCACGGGAACAGCGTTTGGCAAAATAAAAAGCTGCTCACGGCTCTAATTATCTTTGGAATTTGAAAGAAATTATCTTTTTCTCTCCTGGCATTTGTTATAACACCCAATAACGAAGTAAGAGTGCACCATTTTAAGAGTAACTGAGAAGTGTGTGATGCAATCAAATGCAAACAGTCAAATACTCATCACCCAAGATGGAGAATACAAAAATAAATCAATAAATACAAAACGGGAGTGACTTCATGTGCAAGTGACCTATATTTAGCCTGAGCTTCTCAACCTCACAGCCAGCTTGGGCCCCTTCCTGTCCTGAGACATGTTTCAAGAGCAAGCTTCTGTCACCTGGGATTGGACCACCAATGTCCCCACCAAGGACATTACCCAGCTCACTTTGCACCCAACCCCGTCAATTCCTCCAGCAGGTGGTGAGCCCAAGGGAAGGCAGTTCCACGTTATCTCTTTGGGCTACCCGCTCAGGCCCCTTGCTGCTTGTCAACAATCCCCGTTTCCATGCCTACCTCCAGAGGGGGGGCCGGCGGTAACCCGCATCCGGGTGAGGAAAATCCACCCATCCATCCATTTTCGGATCCGCTTATCCTCACCAGGGTTTTGAGGCGTGCCGGAGCCTATCTCAGCCATCTTCAGTAGTAGGCAGGCTACACCCTGAACTGGTTGCCAGCCAATCGCAGGGCACACAAAGACGAACAACCATCCGCGCTCACACTCACATCTAGGGACAATTTAGAGTGTTCCATTAACCTGCCATGCATGTTTTTTTGGAATGTGGGAGGAAACCGGAGTACCCAGAGAAAACTCACACAGGCACAGGCAGAAACTCCACACAGGAAGGCTGGAGCCGGAATCAAACTCTGCACCTCTACACTGTGAGGCGGACGTGCTCATCAGTTAAGCACTGTGCCGCCCAGAGTTGTTTCAAATGAAGTAAAAATAAAATTATGTTTGGAGAAGATGGCCGTGCTATGATAATCACCATGTGGTGCGTTTATCTGTGAACAGATTTGCCCCACCAACAAACAACATGCAGTTTACAAGCATGTAACAGCTGGAAACAAGCTGATGAGAGCATCTGTGTGTGGTAAGTACATTTAAGTGCTTACTGCATCCATTTTGCATAGCAGCACATTTCATTGAGGTTTGAAAGCCATGCCAACAAATTAGATTTCTCCACACTTCATGTTGCTTTACTTTTACCATGGTACAACATTGACAGAAAATGTATCATTGCATTTGTGCTGTTTACTTGGTGCCTTTGGAAGCTTTGACCTTTACTATTCAATTCCATTCTTTTAGATCCTAACATAGTCAGTTGAAACTGTTCACACATGCCCATTATTCCCAGATGAATCATTGTTTCATGGAAACATTCACATCCCCCCCCCCCCCTCCACTGAGTCAAAGCGAAGTGTTTTTGTAAGTATCTGATATCCTCCTTTTATCGATCTCTGACCTGTGTATTTTCATTTATTTCTTGCTTACGGATAAATGAAGAATCATTTATATTTAGGACACTGCTTTTGACATTGCACAAATCAGTATACATTTCTTTTAAACCGTCTTGGAATTAAGGCAGCACGGTGGTCGACTGGTTAGCATGTCTGCCTCACAGTGCAGTGGTCGTGGGTTTAATCCTGTGTGGAGTTTGCATGTTTTCCCCGTGCCTGGCTGGCAACCAGTTCAGGGTGTATCCTGCCTATTGTCCAGAGATGGCTGGGATCGGTTCCAGGACGCCCACGATCCTCGTGAGGATAAAGCGGTTCAGATAATGGATGAATGTAGTGGAATTGATCAACAGTATCAGCAAGTGACAGATGCTGATCCAAAATGCTGACTCAAGATTCAAGATGCTGAGTCGCTGATGGTGCAGTGTTACACATGCCAGTCTTGTGTGTGGGCAGAATGGGATCAGTGCCCATTCAGTGATGCTGTGAATGTGGGAGTGAATGGTCGCATGTCTCTATATGTGCCCTGCAACTGACTGGTGACCGGTTCAGGGTATAGTCTGCTTTACGCCCAAAGTCAGCTGGGATAGGCTCCAACAACTCCCCGCGACCCTGTTCAGGATAAGTGGTGTTGAAAATGGATGGATGGATGGATGGATGGATTGATTCAAGAGTTCTTTATTGTCCCCATGGGTCAATTTGAGATGCAGCCAGCAAGACCGAGACAGACACAGAAAAACAATCCACAAATACAATCAACAATGACAATAAATAGCTAAAATGCATGAGCGTGATAGCTGAGATGAATTTATAAATATAAACAACAACAAAAAAAAGACTAAAATGACCACGGTAAGTGCACTGTGCCTTAAAAAATGCTAAATGGGCTCAAAAGTAACTTACGGATGTTCGAATGTTTGAAATGGCTTGAATGCATAAGATCAATTTGGGTTGTTTAAAATAGTGGGCCCCAACCATTTTCTGTGTCACGGCCCAGTTGAGACAAGTCCATGCTGTTCGCGAAGTGGCAAACATTTTTTTCTTAAATCACCAGTTTTAAAGCACTGGCACAGACAACAAATACAATTATTGAGTAATTAAGGTATTAAACATTTAATTAACATAGATTTACTGTACAACAAATGTAGAATTAAATCAAATAACACAGCAAACTACCAAGAAACGGACCAATCAGGCATAATCAATATTACTTATAATGTAAACATAATAATCCTGTGGTTATGATAGTACATACGGCGTGAACATTTTGGTACATGCAAATGCGCATCCTCAAAACATGACACGATTGATTGCTGTTTTCATCCATTGGCTGCTGCTAGTTATTCGCAACGAAACTGCTAATGTTTTTGTGGGCCGGATGTGCAGACTCTGCTCGGATTTTCTTGCTTTCCACTTGATCTCTTGGGTGCCTCTTGTTGAAATGATTCAACAGGTTTCTTGTATTGCCTTGTTTTTGATGACATACGATGCACAACAGCTTCCTCCTTCACGTTGTTCTGGAGATACCGCAAAGCGTGGAACTTCTCTTGTCGAAATAGCTTTATCTTTGGAAGTCATGGCTGCCCGTCAGCTGCGCGTCAATTTGTTAGGATTACATTCTGTTGACTGATTATTCTTTCATTTATTGCCGGATTATGTTTATTTCAACTTGCAAACCAATGTTAGAAGGAGGACTCCGAGTGGCTAGCGTCGCTTACATTTTCGCCACATTTGAGTGAGTAAATATGTGCACAGTCTATCTCTCTAAGGGCCGACACCAAATGGGCCGTGGCCTGGTGCCAGTCCGTGGACTGGTGGTTGGGGACCTTTGATTTCAAAGATTAGTGATGACAGGAACTCGGGATCAGCACGCAGAAGGAGAAAAAAAAATCTTTATAACAATCAAAGATTTGATATTTACATTGAATAATGATAATTATCATTCTCACACTTTCACAAACAATCAACATGGCCAAGAAACCATTGTTTATCATACATACCATTCACAGGCAGGGTTTCATAAAATAAAAATGCTCACATGTAGTCATCTTGCCCCATATGCTCAGAATACAATCAGGAACGAAGATAAGTAAAAAAAAGCAACGTTTAGCATTAAGAGGTTGTTAGGCAATGTCATTTCTTAGATAACCAATGATTTGAATGCTTGCGTCATCGATGACAGTGTGCAAATGCTTCGGCTTTTGGTGACAATCGCTCACTCATATTGGCTGTTAGCAAGCAAATCACTGCATGGTAGTCGAAGTAGACTATGAGATAGTCCCAAAAAAGTAAAGCAAAAGCAAAAAAAAAAAAAAGCCATATTTTGCTTACACTTGTTCCTACATTTATTATTAGTGTGTTGGACAAGCTTCTGTACATGTGCGCAATTTATTTCATGACTGTTGGAATGACTGCATTGTGTAGCCAAAACAGACCTTACAATCTATGAGGTGCATGTGTGCGTGCGTGCGTATACATGTGAATATGCACACACACGTGTCAGTTTATGGGCATCTATTAGTGAGTCATTGTATCACCCAGGCCACCCCGCTGAAAAAATTCCTGCTGCACCCCTGTTGACCTTCACACCTCCACCTTCACATTTATTTTTACTTGCTTATTTTTAGGTCAATTTTTGCAGATGTACTATATTTTGACGATACCTTCTTCAAAGCATTACCAAATTGCACTAATTATTTTTGATAAAATATACAGTGGCATGGATTGCTGCTACTTTGTGGAACTATTACCGGGCAGGGTGTGTGTGTGTGTGTGTGTGTGTGTGTGTGTGTGTGTGTGTGTGTGTGTGTGTGTGTGTGTGTGCGTGTGTGTGGGGGGGAGGGTGACGTCGCCTTTCTGCAGTCATTAACTGCACTAGTAAATCTGGTGGAACTTGTGAGTTTGCTCTTCAATGGCAGGTATTTCCTGTCTCTTGTTGATGTAAGACAGAGTCAAATTTTGTGGGTTTGAGATTAGTTTTAATAATAACTTGTGGTTGCAAGCCTACAGTTTATTATTCAACTTCACTTTTAGGGGGCGTTTTTTGTGTGTGGGCGGATATTTGTGCAGCAGAAACGTGGCTTTTTTTAAACCGAAGATTCTGTGTGAACCTTTCCCTTATGGTTAAGCATCTAGACCACTTGCCAAACGTTGTTACTGTGTGATTATAAAAATCTCCAAATTATAATTTTATTGTTCTTAAACTTTAACTGCCAATTTAAAAAAAAAATGCTTCTCTGCATAGCATTTCTTCTCTACGACCAGAGTACAGTTCAAACATTTAGTATTATGTGAAACCCTTGTTAAATTTAAATCAGTGTGTTATTAAAAATAATGGAATAATCACGTGTTTCTTTATAATTGTGTTACTCGTGTAGACAACTACTAAATGGCTTGAAAGTTGTGAAAACTGGATGACGATCTTGGACTCCAACCGCACTAACCGCACTAACACAGATTATACACTGCACTGTATGTGTTTCAGATTCAGATTCAGATTCAGAAAACTTTATTCATCCCCATGGGGTAATTGGACTTAACAGGCACGCTTTGCACAAGAAACATGAAAAACAAAGACGAACATGGGATACAGTGCGAAGGGCCTGTCGGTAATCGCCGTAAGTACAGCGCCCCGAGATAAAGTTGCTGTTAATTACAGCCTTGTGTGTGAAGTAATTGTGAGACAAATTAATTAACCAACTCTCATAATATATGTTAACAACAACAAATACACAAATAAGTAGCAAATTACATGGGGCGGCACTTTTGTTTTCAATATTCTTTCTTTCTTTCATTTTTTTTTCTTTTTATTCTGATTAGGAAAGAGCAAAGTTTTCTCTGGGTCAAATTGTAACGCAATTTATTTTTCAGGGGTTGAATTTAACAGACCGCCTTAATTTCACCCAAAACTTAACTTGCACTGCTGACAATCAAGATGACTGGCCTATAGATGCAGTGTATGTATCATTGGTTGATCGAAAAGTAGATCTTCGGTCAAAAAAACTTGGGCGACCCCTTCTCTAAATAAATGGATGTGCATGGTAATTTATGAGTTAAAACTCACACTAACTTAGACCATACATGCACTGTATATTGCGTGCCAAAATGGGAGCTGCTCCATCCAAGTTGCTGTTAATTACAGCCTTGTGTTTTGGATGCAATAAATGTTAAGGTATACTTTCATTTTATTTTGGCCTCCTTGAAATTGCCACATTGCAGTGGTTCTTAACCCGGGTTCGATCGAACCCTAGGGGTTCGGTGAATCGGTCTCAGGGGTTCGAAGGAGGCTCTGCCATGGAGGTTGAGACACACTCGACTCAACATGTCAATTAGTTATGACACGCCCGCTTGGCCATCACTGGCTGCATGTGATCACGTTACATTGCTTGTGCAATCAGTGCTGTGGGAAATGTAGTTCGCTGAGTAGTCATAGTGGGACTGTCATGATTGTACGTCATACAATTTTAAAAAAAACTATACTTATGCCAGGTAATTTTACTTACTTTTTTCTGTTTTTAATAAATGTTTTTTTTAAAATATCTTGAATTTGTAAAAAAAAAAAGAAAAAATCATATTTATTTATTTACTACTAATAAATGGTTCACTGATTGTGCATATTAACTGGTTGGGTTCGGTACCTTGAAGAAGGTTAAGAACCACTGCCCCAGTGATAGATTTCTAAACAAGAAAATAGTTTGTTGTCATGCGCACTGTGAATTTAAGGGAGAAAAACTTTTGATTATTGAAAAAAGGAAACCAATTACCGGTAGTTGTTTGTTATCAGTGTAATGTATTATTATCTCTTGTATTCACAATTGCTCTTTAACCAAGCAAAAACAACATTGATCACAATAATTGATTATTTGATGGCATTTTCAGGATGATACTCAAATACTAAAATATTTGATAGCTGCAGCCCTACATTCAACTCCCTTCACGTCCCTGGCAATTAACCTCCAAAAATAAGGCTCCCCAAAATGAAAAAGTTGGTCCTCAAATCAATTCAGGGATTATCAAAACCGCTCTTCAAAGAAAATACAGTCATGTCCTTTCAAGCGTTGAGATGACTAAAATAACTGCTGTCTGAGAAAATATGTAACGACAATATCAATATTGTAACCACACGAGCATGACGATGTCCTGGCATGTTCAAGGCAGCAGTTTCCTTTTCACTCTCGTAATGCACCGCTGTGGTTTCATCAACCAGCCGGAAGCGATTGACCGACTCGCTGCTTCTGTCTCAAAGAGGTGCAGGCACCACTTTGGCACACGTTTACAGTAATTCCATCGCCTTACAGGATTTGGGGCTGCTGCAGCTACCTGTTCAACTTCAGCGTTGGGAGGCAGCGGGCCATACACAAAATGCAAAATGATAACTAGTTGTAAGAGAAATGTTGGTTTGCTTCCTGATTACTGTTGAGTCCACGTGAGCAAGGTACGATACCTCACAAACTTCGCTAAAAGTTATGCAGCACAGTTTGCGTGACCCTTTTCATTCTGATATCTCTCCTCGCATTCCCACATGATTTGGTTCCCTGTGTGGTGTGCAACACAAATGTACAGCAATGTAGTAAAGCTCCCCTTACTTATTAAAATGAGTATAAGTTAAATTACATAGCCGTTTTTCCTTCTCCTGTGCACTGAATGAGCTCTGTGGACCGTGACTACAATCATTATGCCCACGCAACCACTTTCCTCTGCCATTTGACAAACAAGTCCGACGAAAGAGTAAAAAGTGTTGTTAATTGTCATTTGACATTAGTACGCTTGCCAGAAATTGTGTTTTTCTGAAACGCCTCTTCAACACCCCCAACTCCTAGCCCCTCATTCACATCTTGCCTGCAGATGTGGCGAAACTTCAAACACTTCAAAGTGGCTCCTCTCAGACCAACAGTGTACACTGACGCCACTTGTAAATGTCCTGGATCCAGTGCATGGAAAATATTAAACACCCTTAAATCACAATGAACAGCCAGGATGATTTGAGCAAGCACTAGGACAGACAGGAAAACAGTAAAACATGCAAAATGACTCATCTTTCTGTTCTGAGACAACAATTCACAATCTTACCTGGATCGAGTTGCAGGTTGGAAACATAGAGCTCGTGTGATCGATGCTGCTGTTGCTCATGAGCAAATCTGCTGCACTGCATTAGACGCTTAGCAGAATGAGACATGTTAAACAATGCAGGTGACTCATTTCAATAAAAGGTGGAAAAAATACTTTTAGGAGTAAAAAAAAAAAAAAAAGTTAAATGGCTATGTTATGACAAAATCATCCAAATGCCTTGGTGAACATAATCATGTTGTCTGGGTCCCTCGATAATGACATCACACACACGGGAAACACTGGCTCTGGCTTTTCTTTGGTGAATGAAGTCATCAATTTTTGTTACAGTAACATTCTAAACCGCTTCACAGCAAACAAGTTTATATATAT
>NW_017805700.1:389365-390258 GCF_001891065.2 Hippocampus comes | reverse complement strand
CCCAAATTTTGAATTCTGAAATGGTCTACTTATTCAATTGCATATGATAATAACACAAACAACAACATATACATACAATTATAAACAAATGCTGCAAAAATTTAAATAATTCAGTAGCAGGCCTGAGGATTTCGGAAAATCGGGGTAACCGTTTTTCGGTTCCGTCGGATTACCCAATGGGAAACCACGGTAACTAATGTTGGGTTCCATAAACATTCATCATGGGAACCCATTTTTCTTTTTTGACTGATATTCATAATCAAGAATTCTGAAACTCAAAAGTATAATGTTTCAAGGGTAAATGTTTGAAAACTATGCATTAAGAATGAACATTACATCAGCAGCTGTGTACTCCAGGTTTATTCCAAAAAATAAATGGATCAAAAACTGGTGTACTCATGTGGCATCATAAGAGTATTTTTTTTTCCAATCTCACACTGCAAAGATTAATTGACTGGTAATAATTAATACAGGTAAGTGTTGATGTGGCTTGACATCCTCTTCCCAAGACGATGCATGTATAATCTACGATCAATTTGACGAAAGAATTTAACACACGTCATCGATTAGTTCTACCAACAGTTAACATTAGCATTACTACACCTTGTGACGAATGGTACCATGCTACAACCAGTAAATTATAGAATAACCAATACTGTTTCATTATATTTTTCACAGCGATTAGCCTACAAATCTAATGACCAATTTGCCTCGCAATCGTGCCTCGCGTCTCTATCTCGCTCTCGCGTTCTGTGCATCCATCCCAGGTGAGTTTAGTGATACGCCCTTTGGACCATTCATACGAAAATCAGACTAGCATTCCCATTTCTTAAATGTCATAATTAGTAGACCTTGGTGAGTTTTTTTCGCCGCCATCTCAAACTTTCATCCAC
>NW_017805700.1:387871-388787 GCF_001891065.2 Hippocampus comes | reverse complement strand
ATAAAAGACACCACTGTTACAGAAAGACTTTACACGCTATTTAAACTGCCGATCGCGAACGGAACGAACCGTGATTGAAACTAACTGTGATGCCGCTCTTTATACGTTGCGCTAACTGTCACCTGAAAGTGGCAGACCCGCCCCTCTTTAAACGCCAGCTAAATCCATCAATATGGGTTTCCCTGGATGGGATTTATTTTATTTCTTCGTGATTTTTGTGGTCCTCGGACCAACTTTATATTTGTGGACAGGAATTAGAGGCTCTAATCCCTCGTTGTGTCTGAGGACCAGCAATTAGTGATGTGCTCCACGGGTCGAATCCCTGAAGCTAGTGCCGAGTAATCTAGATGAGTGGTTCATGAATGGGGAGTCGAAGCGCGTGTTGATGACGTCAGTGGTGACATTTGAAGCCCCGCGAAGGGGTGTACCACGTGACTGATTCAGGAAATGATACGATAGGTTCGAGTGTTGTTCGAAATAAAAGCGGCAAAGAAACGCTATGGATTCCCCTTCATACCAACTTGCTCTCACATATCTATGCACCCCTGCTGCATCAGTACCATGTGAAAGAGTTTGTTCAAAAGCAGGTGAAATTCTCTGCAAAAAAGAAACGCCTGAGTCCAAAAACTGCGTAAAATATTGTTTTTAAATAAAAATGAATAAGCATTTTATTTTACCTCCTTATTTCACATTTTCACTTGTTGCATAAGCACAAACATAGACAAAGTAACACAGAACAATTCATGTAAAAACACTCTCAAATACATACAGTATTATTATGTGTTCAGAGCATGATTTACACCCCACCATTTTATTGCATAAACCAAGCATGTTATACATTTTCCTGTCCACATGAGGAAATGATTCATCTTGAAGCCCCGAAGAGTGTGTGAAGTATTTCCCTGCAGCGCTTCAC
>NW_017805700.1:387184-387846 GCF_001891065.2 Hippocampus comes | reverse complement strand
CCCTCAAGCTTCTGGGCCTCTGGTAGAGGACCCGAGCTGAATGAGGGATGGACCCCACCCGAGGGGTGAGACGAGGATTTTTTTTTTTTATATATATATATATATATATATATATATATATATATATTAGAGCTGTCAGTTTAGCTCGATTTAGATCGAACAAGCTAGCTGGGACTACACAACTGCCAGGTAACAGCTATGGGTGCTTACACATAAATAGACATGAAAAAAAGCTACTACCAATAGTTCAACTTAGAGGGTAACGAAAATTACTTTAGCAATTTTCATCAATAAAAAGTAGAGCTGTCAGTTGAGCGCGTTTTTATTGGCATTAATTTAAATGAATTTTAACGGGATTTAATTTTTTCTCGCGAGATTAACACTGCAGACGTCACAGCGGATGTTACGTTGCTCTATAAATAAACCAGAAACAAAACAACAAGCGCACTGCACATGTCCACGCACGTTTGTTTTGCCAGCCACGACTGCGCGAGCCATCGAAAACGGATGCTTAAAGAGTTTATGAATGGAAAGTTTACTTTTAAAAAGTTGCCAGATGGTTCCACTGACAAGACCAAAGTTACCTGTATGTTTTGCAGTCGTAAACTGAGCTATCATCATTGCACGTCGAGTCTGAAATACCACTTAATGGCCAAGCACAC
>NW_017805700.1:360797-386336 GCF_001891065.2 Hippocampus comes | reverse complement strand
ATGTGCAGTGCTGGGAACAGCAAGGATACTGCGCAGAACCCTCAAGCTTCCTGGCCTCTGGTAGAGGACCCGAGCTGAATGAGGGATGGACACCACCCGAGGGGTGAGACGAGGATATTTTTATATATATATATCTGTGTGTGTGTGTGTGTGTGTGTGTGTGTGTGTATATACACTTGTGCCACCGAAACGGGATGGCAGCAGCAACACTTGCACCGCTGGAACGGGATGGCAGCCGCAACAGTTGCGCCGCCGGAACAGGGTGGCAGATGCAACACTTGCACTGCCAAACAGGGTGGCAGCCGCAACACTTGCATCACCAGAACGGGCTGGCACTTGCAGCACTTGCGCCGCCGGAGCGAGGATGGGTGGCAGTGAGACTAGGCCTCTGAACCTGCGGCGTCCTTTTGATGGTTGGCCCATTTCTGCCACGTTAGCGAGGTGGTAGGTCGAGGACCCCAAAAAGCAGAGAGGCAGGGAGGTGCAGGGTCTACTTAAAATGATTTTAACAAAAATACAAGCACCAAGCAGATACAAACAATGACAAAGAATGACCCAACATTGACTGGTCGGGCAGGGAATCCTTTTTACAAAACACTGTTGGTCACAAACAGAACCACCCTAACAGAGAGAGAGAGAGAGAGAGAGAGAGAGAGAGAGAGAGAGAGAGAGTTGAGACAGAAACTTTCTTCAATAAATGAGACTTGTTCAAACATTGTTCTGGACTCAAAAGTATGCATTACATCTGTACTTCAAAATAGTTAATAAAAATACCTTCTTCAGAAGCTTTATTTGTCATTGACCCAGGTACAAATGATTATGGTAACCCAACTTTAACATTTCCTAACAACTTTGCTGGAAACAGACACTTTAATGACCCTTTCAATGTTGGTCGCTGGATGGCATGGCACATCTGCCTCACAGTTCTGAGGTTGTGAGAACGCTCTGGATTTCTTGTGTGGAGTTTCAGTGTTCTCTCCATGTAATCCACTTTTCTCCCAAGTTCCAAAAATAAGCAAACTAAAATTATCTGTTTGAGTGAATGGTTGTTGGTTGTTTATTGGTGCCTTATGATTGGCTGGCAACCAATTCAAGCTATACCCCACCTCTCACCTAGTCAGTCAAGATGGCAGGGGTCCCCAACCGCCGGTCCGCGGACCGGTACCGGTCCGCCGGGCATTTGGTACCGGGCCGCACAGAAAGAACTTGCCTTAATTCAGTTTTATTTCGGAATGCAAAAGATGTTATATTTTGAAAACTCCCGGATTCTCCGTTACATCCGTCTGTGTCACGCTTGACACACGTCAAGCCACGCTTCTCCATCACGTGACCGATTACTTCAAAACAAAACGCAGAAGCTCGCAAAATGAGTAAAAAAACTGCTGGAGATCGCAAATCACGGCGGCCTTAAAAGTACGTTCGAGACAACTGGATTAAAGTTATGGCTGAATACTCTGAGATCGCCACAATAGCACTGTTGCTATTTCCGACATCTTACCTGTGTGAGGCGGGGGGTTTCTGCAGCAACGGCGACGAAAACAAAATTACGAAGTAGACTGGACATAAACCACACACTTGAGGTGTCATTGTCTCCTTTTACCCCGAGATGGGACCGTCTGGTTGCAGAAAATCAAGCTCGGTGCTGTGGTGAGTCGTCATTTTCATGCACTTTGAATTTGCGTTGTATCGTATTTTGAAGGCATTAAACATTGCCATAGCGATCGGAGTGTTGCGGCCAGATTAGACGCTCCTTGTGTTTATTATTATATTTCAAAAACACCACAGTTTTCATGCAGCTCATACCATATTAATTTCTTGTATTATTTCCACCACACCTTAAATGCCGGTCCCTGAAAATATTGTCTGACATAAACCGGTCCGTGGGACAAAAAAGGTTGGGGGCCCCTGAAGATGGGATTCAGTGTACCCTCGACTCTTGTACGTATAAGCAGTAAAAGACAATGAATGGATGGATGGATGTTGGTAGCATCCCTTAGTACAGAGGTGGGCAAACTACGGCCGGCGGGCCAGATCCGGCGGGCCGGTCTTTTTAATCCGGCCCGCCGAAGGTTGGTACAGTACACAATTAAAGTTCGATGTAAATGATTGCATTCATTTCATTTGCATTTGTAATGTCAGTCATTTCAACGCCAGGTGGCACAATTACTTGAAGTTGCAGAGCAAAGGGAGGGAGGGGGAGACGATACGGAAGCCGCTAACTCAAGTAACTCCCGCTTGATCCGACGGAATAAGTGTGTCCGCGCCGCTATTTATATCATTGGATCCAAAACTGCGACATGCAAGTGACTCTTTATTGCAGTGAGTTTTACTGGAATTGCGAACATTTTTACGTCCTGTCTATCATGGCATTCAAACGAAGAGGAACAGTAATGGCCGCGGAAGAGAAAGTGAAGTGTATCTGATTAAACGAAGCAGGTTACAAAGTACGAAACATTCAGGAGACCCTTGGAGTCTGAAAGACTCAAATCTACGAGACTTTGAAAAACAAGGAAGCAATTCTTGCTCAGTCCGATTCTGTCAGTTTCCATGCTCAGATTTAATTGCTTGCGGATCGACGGACAGTCGAGTAAATAAACGTTTCCTGGAATGGTTTGACTGTTATCGTGCTAAAAACTTTATGCAAACTGGACCGCTAATAAGAGAGCAATCGAATTCCATGGTGCTATGGGCATCGAAGACTTCGAAGCGTCCCGTGGCTGGGTTCAAAAGTTCGTTGCACGACATCAACTGAGCAACGTTGTCTTGTGTGGTGATCGAGGGGAGGTCAAGTTCGAGACAGTGAGTGAGTGGAAAGAAAGCCACCACATCTTTTACTCCTCTCATTTTGTAGCAAATAGACCTAACTTTGTTATATTTTGTCATATACCTGTTCTGTATGCTGAAGTTTTTGGGCAATCTATTGTTGCACTTTGTTGCTTGTGTTGTCACACATGTATGTTGTTAACATACTTGGACGTTCATACAGGACACATACTATAGTTGTTTCACTATTCTCATTAAAGCAAAGTATGGTAATACTTTAATGCTTTTGTGCTGTTGATGGTTGGTATGGACTGTCAACATATACAGTTTTTTTGTATGTACCGTATCTTGTGCTGACCCGGCCCACCTGTCAAATTTCGAAATCAATGTGGCCCCCGAGCCAAAAAGTTTGCCCACCCCTGCCTTAGTACGTTGAAAGGTTCTCTCGAGGGGTGTGGCAAAAAGTGACTTGAATCTGAAAATTTTACTTTTTATTTGAAAGATGCAATGTATCACATGAAACTAGATCTTGTACATACTATTGAATAATTATGAATAAATTTGATTCTTGTAATGACTCTTCTATTGAACAAATGAGTAATCCGGAACCGAGAATCTTGTGAATCACTTTTTGAACCATCCTTAATTCATATTGCACCCCATGTATCATGTGTCAATATTCATATCAAATCGTGTTTTGTTGGAGATTATTACCCTATACCCTATTATTACTCTACAAATCAGTTACTATTTTTAATTTAATAATTTATACTTTTTGGGAAAGATTAATAATTAAACAACATATTTAAATGATGAAATATCCATCCAGCTGTAGCCTATCCCAGTAAATACAGTTAGGACAGAAGGAATTGCATTCTGGGCTAATTGCCAGTCAGTCAGAGGGCAATTCGGCAATGGCCAGGTATTGAGTCCAGGATGGTTGTGTGAAAGCCATCTATTTGATCAAGTATACTGTCATTGACTGAGAAATTTAGCAATTATCAATCGAAGTGTATGACACGTGGAAAAAAAATCATTTGTTAGGTGTCTCTTCCTTTAGGTTCATCCACCTGTCCAAATTCTACTAACCCTCTATCACCCATCCATATTCAACATGGCTTATCCTGAATAGGGTCGCGGGGGGTGCTGGAACGTATGCCAGCTGACTTTGAGTGGAAGGAAAACTACCCCCTGAACTGGTCACCAGTCAGCCGCAGGGCACATATAGAGAAAAACAACCATTCACACCCACATCCTCACCGTCACTGAGTGGGAACCGATCCCTCGCTGCCCACAGGCTAGTGTATCATGACACCATCAGCAAACTTGACACTGCACCACAAAGTTGAACAAAAAAAAAAAAGGAAAAAAAAAAGGAACTCCATAACCCAAAAGTGCTGTCTAATCAATCTGTCTCATCAAACATAAACGGCCTGTTTGCCAAATTCTATTTCATTGCAATCATCCATACAGGCATCATGACCTCTGGGAAGCCCTCCTGCCTTTCAACAGCCAAGATCTCGAGGCCAGCCTTGTAAATAATGGTCTTCATGATATCCAGGTGTCGACTTATGCTGCTGTCAATGGTGTCCAGCTTACATCCCTGTCGTGCCATATTGTCTTTTATAATAATGACACCATTTAAACGCAAACTCTTCTTACAGCGAATAAGGAAGTTCATCAGGTCTTTGTCTGTCAGGTGGCCTACAGAGAAACAAATAAAACAGATAGCAATGAAGACATTACTTTTGTGGACACTTAAAGACATATTCTCCCATTGACACTTAAGTCAAATCTTTATGCATGTTCCTTGTGCAATTTCTAGCCGCAACGATTGTGACACACCCACAATGTGACACACCCACCATGTCTAACCTGGATATATGTGCGTAACAACCAAGGAGTAATTTGGTGACGTCTGAGGGTGGCCCTAATTTCACGGGACATGAGAATTTCATTTAGTTTGAAAATATGTCACACTTTGATTGTGAAATGAAATTGTGTCTTAAATCGGGATTGGAGGTCATTGCATGTCACTTGTGCGCATCTTGAAGGTGCCTGTGTTTTTCTTGTATTTGTAATAATTCCAAGAAAAGCAATATAATCCTAATAACGTCTTCATATCGGAAAGCTTAGGAAATCGTGCAAATTGAAAGTTGACCAGGTTGTCACGCAAGGCACAGCACGTGTGGCGCATCAAATAATCCCCCCGCCGCCCCCCAAAAAAAATCAAAAATTGACCGCACATGTTTGTGACTTGTGCTTCAACTGCAAGTCCCATCAGCATGTGGAAATGCTCCTCACAAAAGAAAAACAAAAGTCCACTGGCACTCATGCTTTTTCACCATTTAATTTGATATAAGGGCAACTTATGGCCGTCATTGTAACGTAGTAATGACACACATCCAGCTGTTGGGCTGTCAGTGAGCATATGTAGGACAGGTGTGCTTCCTCGCTACGTCAGCATGTCAGGACGAATTAGTCGAGTCGGCGAGTAACAGTCATCACTCGCTGTCAGCTGCTGCAAAATGTGTCACATGATGAAATATGACGCTCGATCTGAGTACCCCCCACCACAGTGCAGAGGCTGCGCTTAAGTAAACGGGAGAATGCATACACTGACACATTTGTCATCGTCACACTCATGTCTGATTTTACAGTTTTTAAGATGCCTCAGCTTGGCAATTAACTCCTTCAGTGCTACAGAGCATTTCCCAGGCCAGACGAGAGACATTGTCTCTCCAGCATGTCCTGGGTCGCGCCTCCTGCTGGTGGGACATGCCTGAAACACCTCAACGGGGAGGCGTCCAGGAGCCATCTGAATCCGATGGCTTAATCTGGCTCCTCTCAACGTGGAGGGGTAACGGCTCAACTCTTGAGTCACTCCCGGATGGCTGGGCTTCTCACCCTATCTTCAAGAGAGTGCCCGGACACCATGCGGAGGAAACTAATTTTAGCCACTTGTACCCAGGATCTTGTTCTTTCGGTCAGACTCATAGCTCGTGAGCTTAGGTGAGAGTAGGAAAGTAGATCGACCGGTAAATCGTAGGCTTTGCCTTTCAGCTCAGATCCTTCTCCACCACGACAGTCCGATTTGGAGTCCACATCACAGCAGACGCTGCACCGATCCACCTGTCGATCTCCCGCTCCCTCCTGCCCTCAATCGTGAACAATATCCCAAGATAATGAAACTCTTCCACTTGGAGCAGGATCTCATCACCGACCCGGAGAGGGCACTCCACCCTTTTCCGACTGAGGACCATGGTTTCAGATTTGGAGGTGCTGATCCTCATCCCAACCGCTTCACACTCGGCTGCGAAACGCTCCAGTGAGAGTTGGAGAGCCCTGATTGAAGGAGCCAACAGGACTACATCATCCGCAAAAAGCAGAAATGCAATACTGAGGACCCCAAAATGGACCCCCTCAACGCTTCGGCTGTGCCTAGAAAACTAATGTATGTACTCCAAATAAACGTCTACTTTAGTATGAAGCGTCAATTTTATATGCAACTGGAGCAGGGGTGTCAAACTCATTTCATATTGTGGGCCACATTCGGCCTCAGTCGATGTCAAGTGGGCCGGACCATTAAAATTATACCATACTCTGCTATAAATAACCAAAATATCATGTCTTTCCTTTGTTTTGGTATAAAGAAGCACAAGAACTTTAGGAAAATGTTGAAATTTAGTGAAAAACATCTTTTCACACCTTACAAACTACCTATGTGTAAAGAAGAAAGTCTTCACATGTCCTGTCAATGTGTCAACTTCATATATGAAACACACATACTCATACAATACAGAGTGAAAATTCGTGGAGTTGCATGAACAGTAGAATTTCACCACACTTTTTTTGTAGTAAAGTTGCTGACGAGCATTGAATTGCACATTTTTCACCACAGTAAGGATTCATCTTCACAGAGCTGTATTTTTTCAATGCAAACAGTATCTAAGGCTGCGTTTTAAAGGCGTTAAATCTAGTCTGGACTTGTTTTTGTTCCTGATACTTGGTATCTTTTGGCCTGTACAAGTGCATCAATATCAGGTGACATTTCCTGACTAGCTGTCACTTTCAGAATGTCATTTAAGTGCGTGTTTGTGAGCCTTGAACGCATTTTTGTTTTATTGATTTTCATTACTGAGAAAATTTGTTCACAAAGGTAGGTTGTCCCAAAAATGCACAAAACTTGAGCATCCAGGGCTGTTAATTTGGGGTACCCTGGTAGTAGATACTGATAAAATTTGTCCAAACTTACGGAGGCAAATTTTCCCTTCTAATCTGCATCACATTGCAAATCAATTATTTCTAGCTGGATTTCAACTGGCAGATCGGAAGCTTTAACTGTGAAAGGTGAGCGAAAAACTGAAAATTCTACCTCAAGTTCACCAAATACCTGAAAACGTTTCTCAAACTCCCACAATCATCCTGCAATCTTGTCTTTGAACCTTTTCATGTCCACATCAGGTCTGGTCACACACGCATCTCTCAGACAAAGGAAATGAGCAGGGTCTCCCACAAAGTCAGCTTTAACTTAAATGCATGTATGTTGTCAGAAAACTGTGACAACTTTTTTGCGCCCTTGCAACATTTTGTTCAGATTGTTCAAGTGTTCAGTAATATCCACCAAAAATGCAAGGTCCTGTATCCATTCCTGAGATTGTAATTCCAACACCGGTTTTCCTTTTTTCTTCATGAACTGTCCGATTTCCTCTCGTAGATCAAAGAAATGCCTCAGCACAGAGCCTCTGCTCAACCATCTCACTTCAGTGTGGGATGGCAGGCTGTGGGTAATGTTGTCACTGAGACGTTTATCAAACTGACAATGGTTAAGTCCTCTGGATCGGATGAAATTTACAGTGCGAACAACAACCTCCATGATGTGGTCCATTTTCAATGACTTGCAACACAATGCCTCCTGATTCAATATACAGTGAAATGTCCAGAAACGATCTCCTCCATTCAGGACTTGTACTTTCTCTCTGAACTTTGTCGCAACACCGGCTTTCTTTCCTACCATCGATGGTGCGCCGTCTGTAGCCAGGCTGATAGCATGGAACCAGTCCGCTCCAACTCTGTCCAGTGCAGCAACAACAGAGCTAAAAATGTCTTGGTACCAACTCAAGAAACTGTTCAGTAACAGTCAATGTCTGATCAACTCCACGAATAAATAAAGCCAGTTGTGCTACGTCTGTAATATCAGTGCTCTCGTCAATTGCAACGGAAAATGCAATAAATGACTTGACTTTTTGCTTCAATTGGTTGTCTAAATCTGTTGATAGGTCAGAAATCCTCTCTGCAATTGTATTCCTCATCAGGCTAATATTGGCAAGTGTGTTGCTTCTCGGGACAGAATAATTCAGCCGCCTTCATCATGCATCGTTTCACAAATTCACCGTCAGAATACAGCTTTGATGCGCATGCTATTTCGCAAGCAATTAGGTAGCTGGCTTTTACCGCTGCTTCACTGACTTGTCGGCTATGTAAGAAAGTTGACCGCTGTTTCTTCAGACCTGCCTGCAATTCGTTGATTTTATCGGTTCTCAGTTGTCCTCGCAAGCCGTCATATTTTTCGCCCCCGGCTGATTTTCAGATTTTTACATCACTAGCCACTCTCATCTCTGTGGAGGGTGCAAAACTGGGACATCAAGTATCACCACTGAGCCCTCTGAAGGAGGCCAAAATACTCTAAACATCGACAATGGATGGTGCCTACCAGATGACCAAAAAGTTATGATGATAATTCAAGGGACTGCAGCATTTTAATCCTAATAACTCCACTTACATGCCACCCACTGCATCCAGATGACATCATACTTGTTTTTTGGAGGTGTAAATTCTTGTAGGTTATAGCAGTAGTAGGTCTCAATTCGGTCTGCATGATCACCCAGGTAATTCTCATGTGCATGGACAAGGAAGTGCTCCATCATGTCTGCCATCTCCATTTTCTCAAACACCGGGAGGAGAACTCCTTTGGTCACACGACCAATACCGGAGCCGCAGTCCAGAGCACAGTGAGTGCCAGCCTTTCCAGGGCCCTTAAGATGAAAAAATGAAACATACCGTCAGAATAAAATATTTTTGTAAAAGTTTAATATCATAGATTAAGATGATTTGGAAACACATTTTTGATGTACAGTAAATGCCCCTCCATTTAGGAGTTTATATTCCAAATCCACACTTGTAAACACTTCCTTGTAAACAATCCCATCTTTTCCAAACTAACAAGCTTAACTTATCCATCCAACCATCCATCCATTATTTGCTCCGCTTATTCACACAAGAGTCGCGGGAGTAGTGGAGCCTGTCCCAGTTGTCTTGGGCAGTACACGGGGTACACGCTGAACTGGTTGCCAGCCAATGGCAGGGCACACATCGATAAACAACTGTTCATGCTTACAATCACATCTAGGGACAAATTTAGAGCAGGGGTGCTCAACCTTTTTTGACCGAAGATCGACTTTTCAAGCAACTGACCTCCTGCGATCGACCCGCTACCGCATGTGCATGCATACACACACACATGCCATGATGAGCAACAGCCACAATGCCCCGAACATGACCGAAAAAGAAAAATAAAGTCGATACAAGAACTTGTGAGTTTGTAAAAAGGAATCAGTGCCTACCTTCGTCGAAACCTGACGCGGTTGCAAGGGATGCACTTTGGCAGCATCTTGGGTGCAACAACGTCACTATCGTAGCTCGAGTGTATCGTTTTAAAATTTTTCTCCAGGCACTTCAGATTCCCATTCATTGCCAGTGTCATCGGTGAATTCCAGATGAAACAAACTTTGAATGAGAATAATAAAAATTAAAAGATACAAGGCAACAGCTGTGATCGGAAGCTGCAATTGCAGACTGCTGACCGCTAACAACTTCCGGTGATGCAGGTCATGCGGCGCCGAAGGTTAAAGGTGACCTGCTTTGTTTTATTATTTTATTTTTTAAATACTTTTTCGTGAACTTGAAATTGAGAGGTTGCTTAGGGTGCAGTTTAAACTACCACAAAAATATAGAATATTAATAACACACACACAGACACACATCTTTTTTTTTTTTTTTTAAATCCATTTCCCCCGAGTTCCCCCGCAATCGACTTGGGACCACTTGGCGGGGTACCGGTCCATCATGCTCGACTGGATGAGCACCCCTGACTTAGAGTGTTCAATCAAACCAACCATGCATGTTTTTTTGAATGCGGAAAGAACACACACCATTCCAGAGGGAGTTAAATGCAAATGGAGCTGTGTGAAGAAACACAAGGACACAGAGTGAAGCTCGAACGTCACTGATGGCCAGCACCGAGGAAAGCATGTGGGAGATGAAACGAGCAACAACTGCAGGCAAAAACTCGGGCATGGGAAGAGTTCAGGGAGGCCATAGAAGCCAACTTCCGGATGGCATCGAGGAAATTCTGGTCCACCATCCAACGTCTCAGGAGGGGGAAGCAGTGCACCACTAACACTGTGTACAGAGGGGAAGGGACGCTGCTGACCTCGACTTGTGACGTTGTAAGTCGGTGGGCAGAGTACTTCGAAGACCTCTTCAATTCCACCAACATGCCTTCCTTAGAGAAAGCAGTCTGAGGACTCTGAGGTGGGCTCTCCTATCTCTGTGGTTGAAGTCACTGATATGGTTAAAAAGCTCCTGGGTGGCAAGGTCCCAGAGGTGTATGAGATCCGACCGGAGTTCCTCAAGGCTCTGGATGCTGTGGGGCTGTCCTGGTTGACAGGCCCGTGCAACATTGCATGGTCATCGGGGAGAGTGACTCTGGATTGGCAGACCGGGGTGGTGGTCCCTCTTGTGAAAAAAGGATGACCGGAGGGTGTGTTCCGACTACAGAGGGATCACACTCCTCAGCCTCCCTGGTAAGGTCTATTCAGGGGTGGTGGAGAGGAGGGTCCGTCAGGAAGTTGACCCTCAGATTGAGGAAGAGCAGTGTGGTTTTCGTCCCGGCTGTGAAACAGTGGACCAGCTCTACACCCTTAGCAGGGTCCTCGAGGGTATATGGGAACTCGCCCAACCAGTCTACATGTACTTTGTGGACTTAGAGAAGGCGTTTGACCATGTCCTCCGGGGAGTTGTGTGGGGGGTGCTTCGTGGGTATGGCTTACCGAACCCCCTGATACGGGCTGTTCCATCCCTATACCACCGATGTCAGAGTTTGGTTCGCATTGCGGGCAGTAAGTTGGAATCGTTTCCAGTGAGGATAGGACTTCGCCAAGGCTGCCCTTCGTCACCGATTTTGTTCATAACCTTTATGGACAGAATTTCTAGGCGCAGCCGAAGCGTTGAGGGTGTCCGTTTTGGTGGCCTCAGTGTTGCATCTCTGAGTTTTGCACATGATGTGGTACTGTTGGCTCCTTCAAGCAGGGCTCTCCAACTCTCACTGGAGCGTTTCGCAGCCGAGTGTGAAGCGGTTGGGATGAAAATCAGCTCCTCCAAATCTGAAACAATGGTCCTCAGTCGGAAAAGGGTAAAGTGCCCTCTCTGGGTCGGGGAGGAGATCTTGCCCCAAGTGGAGGCGTTTAAGTATCTTGGGGTCTTGTTCACGAGTGAGGGCAGGAAGGAGCGAGAGCTCGACAGGTGGATCGGTGCAGCATCTGTTGTGATGCAGACTTTGTATCGGTCTGTCTTGGCAGAGAAGGGGCTGAGCCAAAGGGCGATGCTCTCAATTTACCGGTCGATCTACGTTCCAACCCTCATCTACGGTCACAAGGTCTGGATACAAGTGGCCGAAATGAGTTTTCTCCGCAGCGTGTCCGGGCTTGCTCTTTGAGATAAGGTGAGAAGCTCGGTCATCCTGGAGGGGCTCAGAGTCGAGCCGCTTCTCTTCCACATCGAGAAGAGCCAGATGAGGTGGCTTGGGCATCTGATTAGGATGCCTCCTGAACGCCTCCCTGGTGAGGTGTTTCGGGCATGTCTCACCGGCAGGAGACCCCGGGGATGACCCAGCACACGCTGGAGAGACTATGTAACCCAGCTGGACTAAGAACGCCCCTGGATCCCCCGGGAAGAGCGAGAAGAAGTGGCTGGGGAGAGGGAAGTCTGGGCTTCCCTGCTAAAGCTGTTGCCCCCGCGACCAGATCCCTGATAAAAAATGGATGGATGGATGGAACTGTTGGGGGCGTATCCGTCCCCGGTTGTTCCCTGGGAACTCAGTGTACACCACCCGTTGCACTCTAACAGAGAACCCGGACTATGTGGTCAATTCATCCACCAGTGTTCTCTGATTTTTAACCAGCAACCAACTACCTACTCCAAGGATAACAGCAAGGTTGCATTTATGATGAGTCTGTTGACTGGACTTCTTGGGCTACGGCTGTGAACAACGCTTAAGCGAAATACCAGTCTTCATTCCCAAACTTTATTGCTGAGGTTTTTCACGTATTCCGCCATCCCATCCAAGGCAGAGAGGCGGGAGGTCAATTATTAGACTGTGTTCAGGGTAGGCAGTCAGTTGCTGACTATGCCATTTCTTTTCGCATTTTGGCAGCAGAGAATGGTTTTGTAACTGCGTGCATTTTCCAACACGTATTGAGTCCTTCCGTCAAAGATGAGCTGACTGTTTACGATGATGCTACGAACTTAGACGAACAAATCTTGGCCATAAATTTGGACAGTCACGTAAGGGAGAGACGCCAGGAACGCGACGTGGTGCTCTACCGATTGTCATCAGAGTATTCAGTGTCCACAGGGGGTGATCTACCTGCGAGATGGCAAACCTTCCAAGGTCCCAGTGTTTGTTAAGTTGACAAAAAACCCATGCTGCTTGGGGCCGTATAGCTGTACCCTGAAGAAAGTCGGCCGCACTTTCTAACTGGCTCCTCTTTCTACTGTGGCCATTGAATCACAGAGTGTGCACATAGCCTATGAAATCATCATGCTAGTCCTTTCCAGTTTGCCCAGCTTGGAGGCTGTCAGCTAAACGCCACAGCCATAAGTTAATGTGAGAATGCCTCCACACATTCAGAATCAAGTTAAGCCTATGACTGCACCAAGAACATGACAAGACTGGAAATACCAGGATAGATCTCAGGGTATGGCAAATGCCTAAGGGTTAGGGCATTCATTGACTCAAATATAAAATGGAACATGTTCTTAATTTCATTGGCCAACGACAGCTTTGTGGATCTTGGTATTGTCAAAATGTTAGGCTGTCCGATTGAGGAGCTAAACGAAATGAATAGGGTGTGTGATCTTGATGGGCGTCTCCTGGTGAAGGTTAAGCAAATCACCGGTCCTCTGATCTTAATGCTCTCAGGTAATCATGTAGAACAGAGGAGGTTTTTGATCATACCGTCTCAAGAGTGTTAGTACTACCCTGGCTGAAGTTACACAACCCGGACATCGCATTGGGACTAAACGTCTCTCGAAAATAGGAGTGCGTTCTGTCATGCGCATTGCTTAAAGTCGAATGAGGGAGGGTGAGCATTCCTCGTTTCTTCACACTCTGAAGCTATATGTCTAGACAAAGTCCCACAAGAATACTCCAACCTAAATAAAGTTTTCATCAAGGACCGAGCTCAGTCCTTGTCACTGGACAGACCTTATGACTGTGCAATGAAACTGATATCTAACGTTCCTCTCCCCAGTTCTTGAGTATACCAAGTGTCTCAACTCAAACAGGAGGCTTTGAGGGAGTAACTTCTACATTTCCGGTCAGAGTGAGATTATTTTTCATCGAGAAGAAAGATAAGTCATTACGCCCGTGTATAGTGACTAGTGACTCTGGCATCAGTAGCCACTGTGCCAGGATTGACACATTTGTGGATGGGTACAATGAGCACCACCTGAGCATAAATGTAAAAAAAATAGTAAATGCTGTTTGACCCTTGATCAATTGGGGACCATAGCCCCATCTCCATAAATGGCAAGAACATCAAGCAGGTCTCCTCTTACAAATACTTGGGGGTTTACATTGATAACATGCTTAACTGGCAGAAACACATATCAAACGTCTGCTCGAGGATTCATTAGTGCCTTCACTTCTTGCGGCTTTTGACAATATTTGGAGTTGGCAGAAACCTTATGATGATCTTCTACAGAGGGACCATTGAGTCGGTCCTGGAGGACATGAGGGCTGTGTGGGGTGTCCATATGCCTGTAATTTTTTATGGATTTTGGATGAGTGTTGTGTTAGTCTGCACTGTATTTTGTCTACACTGCATTGTTCAATGTATGTAGCAGCATGGCGGGGCCTTGTCCTCCAAGACAAGTTTCTCCTGTGGGAGACTAAATAAAGTCAAATTCAACTCAATTCAATGAAAGCTCTGACAACAAATGTTTCAATTAAGTTCAAAATCGTCTTATCTTCTATTTTGTATTCATATTATTATCGTTGGCGGCACAGAAAAAAACTGGTTACCACATCCACCTCACAGTGCAGGGGTGCGGCATTCGATTCTGGCTCCGGCCTTCCTGTGTGGAGTTTGCATGTTCTCCCTGGGCCTGCTTGGGTTTTCTCTGCATACTCCTGTTTAATTTCACATTCCAAAAACATGCATAGCAGATTAATGGAACACTCTAAATTGTCCCTAGGTGTTAGTCTGAGGGCGGATGGTTGTTCGTCTCTGTGTGCCCTGCAATGTCTTCTGACCAATTGCCTAAAGACAGCTGGGATAGGCTCCAGCACTCCCGCAACCCCTATGAGGATAAGCAGATCAGATAATTAATGGATGGATTATTATAGCTGACTCCAAAGGAGTCAGTACCTCACCAGTCATGAACCTCAGAGCACGTCACTGATTCTGAGACAGATAAATGTTGAGCTTCTCTCCCTAAAGTGTTGCATGTTATTTCACAGATGTTTTTTTTTGTCTGTAGTGTAATAACTGTCTTATTCATACAAATAAAATCCAGCAAAATTATGCAAAAATGATCTGTGATTGACAGCAAGATTTGTGTGGATGCTTGTCTCTCAGGAGTGACATAACATCAGTGTGAATGCTGTCAGTTGAATGTTGCACATGCACAAGCACAGGTCTACACACTCTGGAATCATGGGAAAAAATGCTTTTATGATTTAGCCTACATTTTATCACTCTGTTGGAATGTACTTTGCAAATACGTTTGAATGTGTTTTCAAATACATTTGAATGTGTACGATTTCTAACCTGACACACAAGTACACTGAAAGACTCTACCCGCCCCTCCCTATCCTCATGAACTCATAGGGTACAGCTGCAGCACAAACACGGGAATAGGAATTGTATTGGATCAGAATTACTAATTGTGAACTTTTTAATGTTTTCAAACTTCCATCCATCCATCCATTTTCTGATCCACTTCTCCTCACGAGGGTCACGGGGTGTGCTGGAGCCTATCCCAGCCGTCTTCGGGCAGTAGGCGGGGACACCCTGAACTGGTAGCCAGACAATCACGGGGCACACACAGATGAACAACCATCCACACTCACATTCACACCTAGGGACAATTTAGAGTGTTTAATCAGCCTGCCATGCATGTTTTTGGAATGTGGGAGGAAACTCGAGTACCCAGAGAAATCCCACGCAAGTACGGGCAGAACATGCAAACTCCACACAGGAAGGCTGGAGCTGCAGTCAAACCCTGCACCTCTGCACTGTGAGGCCAGTGTGCTAACCACCTTTTTTTAAACTTAAATAAGGAAATAGATTGGTGGGTGGAGGGTGACGGAGCTAGACAGATTTTTGATGGGGCTACAGCACCCCCCACCCCTTGTGTAGCGCTGTGCATATACCGACTGATGTAAAGCATCAACATTTCAGAATTGTATTTTTTTAAAATTCTTTTTACATTTTTGCATCACAGACCCTAAATTAGTTGTCAACCTAAATATTCAGTGGTACGGTAATATTTTTTTCCAGTCACACTTACCACAAACCTCTTTAGAAATCGGCGGGAAGTCTCCAGATCCACATTTGATATTTCCACAAAGTCTCCCATCATTCCCTCTTCTGAAGCTGGGACATCCTCATAGAACTGTTGCGCTTTGTAGTAGAACTGTTTCTCTCCTTGGATGTACTCACATGTGACTGGAAACAGTTTCACTGTCAGGGCAAATAAATACATTTACATTGCAATACATTTTCACACATAAAAGACCAAATATACGTGTCCAATATTTATTTCATTGTGGGAATTCTGAGAGTTGAGCTTTGACACAAATACCATAGTGTTTCAATGACATTAATGCAGATTTCGGACATAGCTACCCTGTTGGCAAAAATGAAAGGATTTACAAACAGGGATTAACATTAACACTCGCCAGCTTGCCAATCGAGGGTGAATTTCAATTGACAGCAACACCCCTGCCAGCCATTTTTGCAGGTTGTATTTTGAAATAAAATATATACCAAGATTGGCCTACTAGTTATGATATGTATGGCTTAGTTAATTAATTTAGATGGGAAAAGTGCCTAAAAGCTGAAAAATACACTTTTCTTGTGATTTATTGCATTTTCATGTCAAAATTTTTGATAGAATGTGGGCATCCATATGACCACCAATCACGGAAGTGATATTAAATGTGTGTCATCTTGCTGCAGAATCGCAGTTAAGCAGTGGCAGGCACCGAATTTTGGACCGTCAGTGGGTATTTAGTGATCAAATACACCACTTAACGCCATAACGTCATAATATGCACAAAAAAAAACAAACAAAACAGAAAAAAACCCACAGTTACAAAACTGTTCTCTAAAAACACATTTGAAGATTCATGGACGATTGTCTGTATCGTCTCCCTTCCAAGCACTCTCACCCACATGCATCGATATGAAAGAGGCCGATGTGTGGGATTAAAGAAGAGCATTTCACGTATTTGAGGATATTACCCCCCCAAAAAATAAAAAAAATCACAGTTACGTTTATCTTCCAATACATCACCTCAACAACTCTAACCCTCACAATATAGTACTGGTGCTAGAGTTCTATCCTAGGGATGGCAAGATTACCCATGGAGTGGCCGGGCTATCTCAAAAATTGCATTTTGGGGCGTTTTACTTCTAACCTCCACATTTTTATTTATTTATTTTTTTAACAGAATCCAACATTAACTCTTCAGCTCATTTCCATCCATCTATCCATTTTCCTATCCGCTTATCCTCACAAGGGTCGCGAAGGGTGCTGGAGCCTATCCCAGCCGTCTTCGGGCAGTAGGCGGGGACACCCTGAACCGGTAGCCAGACAATCACGGGGCACACACAGACGAACAACCATCCACACTCACATTCACACCTAGAGACAATTTAGAGTGTTTAATCAGCCTGCCATGCATGTTTTTGGAATGTGGGAGGAAACCGGAGTACCCAGAGAAAACCCATGCAGGCCCGGGGAGAACATGCAAACTCCACACAGGGAGGCCGTCGCTGGAATTGAACCCGGTACCGCTGCACCGTGAGGTCGACACACTAATCACTGGCCCACCGGGCCGCCATTCGTTTGTATTTTTTTTTTCTCGCGGATGCTGCACCTTTGAAATTCCAATTCCAATATGCCAGTACCCCACCATGGCCAGGACTGAGAGGGCCATTTGTAGCTGCTCACAGCTGTAATTTTTCTTTACCTTGAGCAATATTTATGCCCCAAAGCCTCATCAAAAATGTTGCCAACCACCCAAACTATAGTTTAAATGGGAGAAAAATGGGAAAGGAACTCTTACAGGTGCACATTAAGAAAATTAATACAAAAACAACACAATGAGACACTTTTATTGATCCATTTGTTTGTGCAATTTCATTACTACTCTTTTGAAGTCATTCACTGCCAGCCATCTCAGTTAATATCTTTGACATATCAATGATAGTGAATAAGTTTGAAAGATGAATATTGCGGGTAGTTAGCCTAATCAGCAAACTATACACTGGATGGCATGCCAATCAATTACAAGGTAATTGTAAATGGTGGCAGGGATCCAACACAAGCTGCACAAAAGTCAGCACATCAAACATGAATAATGACCCCTTCATGATTGAAGGTTTCACAGTAGGGAGTGGGGGGGGGGGAGCACAAATACAACATTTACATCTGTAATACTTGCCGTGTCAAGTTGCGGTCTAAAAGGTAAGATATCCTTTATTTGTCCCACACTGGGGAAATTTACAGTCAGAGTTCAGAAAGGAAACCACTACGTAGGGAGAGTGAAAAAAAAACACGCTCGAACTTTCATCTTCTGAGGATAATTTAAGTCCAGGATAAAAAAAAGACCCTCGCACATAAATAAGCATATGACAGTTACAACAAGTCACAAGACATAACATGTAATGAGGGGGCGGATGGATGGGAAGGTGGGGTGGGAGGAACGCGACGCGGCCCGTCCGACCAGCTGCACGGTCCACTGAGCGCTCCGCAGATCAGTCTACGTCGCGGGAGAAAAAAAGGGAACGATGAAGGCGGTGATACAAGGGTGTGTATGCGCGTGTGATTGTCTGGTTGTGTGTGCGTGTCAGGCCGCAGCTGCTTCGTCAAGGTCTTCTCATGGAGACAGTCCTGGCTTATCAGTCAATAGCCGAGAAGGAGGGGGTGATGGTAGGGCACTAGCTTCCATGCGTACGTTCTTCCAGGGGAAAGGTCAAGATAGCAGATGTTTTGGGAACGGCTGCCAAACAATTCCAGACAGCCTTGAGTCCGTGGTCTGTGTCTCTTCAATGGCGCCGATCAGCCAAATCTGCGATTTCTTTCTTTTCTGAGCGCGGATCCCAATTTCTCCAAGTTGTTCTCCATCTTGCAATGACGCTCCAAAACCGCATCCATTTTTGCGGTTTAGCTCAGTCACCGCTTCAGTCTGAGTGTTGGACATCCGTGCCGTGTCATCCAAAAAGACCAGCAGCTTCTTCACATCCAATAAAGCTGCTCCCGTCGGTTGACTTTTACGATAGATCAGGAAACTGCTAACACCAAACAGCAGCATACCTGCTATCAGAAGGCTGATAATGTAGATGCCTTCCACATCCTCAATGGACAGTATTGACAGGCACACCATTCTCCACTTCCTCCAGGGATCTAGGGTGTACTCGGCAGCAAATGTCCCCCAGGGGCAAGGAGGCTCCCCACTGCCTGCTCTTCTCGTCGAGAAAATTTTGTCGATGGCATCGAGAGACCAGCCAACCAATTCCATGGTTTGTTTTTAGGATGAAAATACGGCAGGAGGCTAGGATAGTCAGACAAGGACAGCACATAGACTGAGTGGCGAGCAAGGGAGGGTGAGGGGAGGACAGGAGCAGAGCAAAAAAGCGTCCATCTTCGTCGAGAGCCAAGCAAGAAAGGTGTAACATTTCTTTTTTTATTATTTAGTTATGTAACATTTCTCATGTTTTCTGAAGTGTTTCACACTTCATAACTTTAATGTACAGCCGGCCCTAACTAATGTGGCACCCTGGGGCAGATTTTATATGGCACCACCCTCCAACGACGATTTATGTGCACTTACAATAGAACAGCATCATTTTTAATATTGCCTTTAATTTAAATGATAACATGTCACAGACTTTCAAATATAAAAAAAAAAGGCATTTACTGATTTTCTTCATTTCATGATCATCATTATTGTGAGTGATTTGCTGCTGTGACATCAAATTGGAGAAGCCAAAACAAGCAACACCTTCACCTTTCTTGCTCCAATTTTTCCTCCTCTTATTTTCCTTCTCAGTGGTCTGGACAATGTTGGTAATGTTGTTTACAAGCTTCTCTGGGGTCACAACAAATGAGGCTGTCAATGTTGTTTTAACTTTTTAGTTGAACATTAAATAATAAAGGTTGGCACGGTGACAACTAGATAGCATGTCCGCCTCACAGTACTGAGGCCATGGGTTAGATTCTGGGCTCCGGCCTTCATGTTTGCATGTTTTCCCCGTGCCGATATGGGTTTTCACTAGGTAGTCCGGTTTCCTCCCACATTCCAAAAACATGCATGGTAGGTTTCATTGAATGTTCTGAATTGTCCCTTGGTGTGATTGTGAGCATGAATATTTGTTCGTCTCTGTGTGCCCTGCGATTGGCTGGCAACCAGTTCAGGGTGTACCCCGCATACTGCCCAAAGACAGCTGGGATAGGCTCCAGTATGCCCGTGAGCTTAGTGAGGATAAGTGGATCAGAAAATGAATGGATGGATGAATTAAATAATGAATATACAGTATGTGTCATGTGAGGAGCAGAATTTGGATTCAGAAGCAGACAGGTCACAGAAGTGGAAAAGTATAAGTCTTTATCAACAAAAATATAAAATAAAAACAGAGAGCAGGGTCGGATGCAGAGCATAAAAATACAAAGTAGCAACCAAGAGCAGGGCTGGATGTAGAAGGCAAGTTCTTACGTTTCACTGAGCAACTCGAGCTTGAATACTAAAAGGTGACAGCATAAAAGACCGCAGCAACTGACACTATCAAGAACCCAACCGAAAACATAGTCACACCCATTGAACTTGTTGGTTCCTTTGTCTCAGACACATTTTTGTCTTTTTCTTGATAGGTTATTATTCACCTGACATGCATTGGGGAAAATGTTACGACCCCTCCACGTGATGGTAACTGGGGAAGTGTCTATCATAAGTGTGGGAGTTGGGCAGGAGGAAAAAGTGGTGCGCTGCCATGGTTTGGACTATCTAAAAAAACGAGAACTCACACGGGGAGCACAACTTAACAGAACACATGACACAACACAAGACTTCTGAATCCCACTTTCTTCCCACGAATTAATTAGTGGCAAAATGAATGAACCAAAACTAGTGATGGCAAAATTTCCGAACACATGAATGAATTAAGTGGAGAAACAAATAAATGGCTGATAGCAATAGTGAACAACTAAATTGTTGCACTAACCAAATTACGGTGGTCCCAAAAGACACATGAGACAACACACACAACCCAGCCAACCCCAGGCACTGACTGCACACAACACAACACTCCCCCGCCCCACCTGAAAGCAAAAGAGTCTTTTTAAAAATGGCGGTTAATCTTTGGAGGAGGTGGCACACCTGAAACTATATTCACTAAATGTGTGACTCTCCGCTATATTGATTTCTAGGCTGAGTTAGGAACTAGGGCCACCAATCAGAAAGGAGCAGGGTGAGAGCTCCCCCACACAAAGATTTACCCCAACACAAAAACACAGAACAGTCACGAATATCAGGCCACAACAAGAAGTCTTTCTCTTTCTTCAGAGTGACACTGAAGGCGAAAGACGCTGAAACATGTAATGTAAATAACAAACTTAAATAAAAAAAATAAAACAATGTCTAACATAAATATTAACCAACAAGTTCAATTCTAAGAATTAAGAAACAGTATGAACTTTATTCATTCATATCGTAACAACCAGTCACAACATTTTCATGTTGTTATTGCCCTTTATTTTTTATAATTTTACTAAAAAATAGATTACAGGTATTTCAAATTTTCTTGTTCAATCATGGAATAATTTTTTCATCTACCACTTAAACTCCAATTACCACCATCAAAAACTGAGAAGCAACTAACCCGGGCAATCAAGAGTTGATTCACAGCAGGCGACACACAGTGCTCAAATCGCTGCTCTGCACTGGTCAAGAAGGCTCACAACAATAATTCAGAGAATAACTAAACAGCAAATCCAGAAATCTATTTTTCTTTTTTTTTTTTCATGTTCCTTTTTTACATTAATTGGAGAATTTCTAATTGACCAAGGTGAAGAGAAACACAATCTGAGTCCACTCCATCTCGACATCACCAAAAAAATAAATCTGCTGAGTGAAGCAGAGGGAGTCAACCTCAAGTGTTATTTCTATGTTGATTAAAATGCCTGTGCATTATTACATTATTCCATTGATCTAGTATCCAAATGGCTTTATCCTCACGAGGGTCACGTGTGTGCTGGAGCCTATCTCAGATGACTTTTATGGCTGCAACATGTTCCAAAAAAGCTGGGACAAGGTCATGTTTAAAAGGTGATGTAACACAGTGTTTACATCACCTTTTCTTTTAACAACATTTAATAAAGGTTAACTCATTCACTCCCAAAGACGTATTTAGATTTCTTTTCAGACGCCACACATTTAATCCCAGCTCCTCATTTTATATTGACTGTTTGAAAAGGGTCTGAAAATGGCTGGCCAGTACAGTCAATATAAAATGAGGAGCTGGGATTAAATGTGTGGCGTCTGAAAAGACATTTAAATACATCTTTGGGAGTGAATGAGTTAAGGAACTGAGGACACTAATTGTTAAAGCTTTGTAGGTGGGATTCTTTCCCATTCTTGCTTGATGTTCCGTCAGTCATCTGGAAGGTTATGGACAGAATATGACTCTACAAATGTAGGCTCAGATAAAGACGAAACAAAAAATATTATTTTACAGAAAAATGGCGCAAGGCCGACAAAGTAGAAACAATGATGCTGGTCAACTAACCAAGATTAAACGAGATAAACAAAAAGCGCTTGCAAAAAGGAAGGAAAATACAAATTAGAGTTGCCTGTCTCAGAAGGACAAGAGAACCAAATCACGACTAATACAAAGCCAGAATCGATTACTGAACAAAAATGACCACAAACAAGAAAACGGAGAACCACAAATGAGGCAACAGAAAATGGAGAAAAATCTGGGAATGTCTAGATTATTGCACTTGAACAATGGCTTGAGCAAGGTGAATTCTACAACACTTAGTTTTTGGCGGCGACCCAGTGATCGACTAGTTAGCGCGTCGGCCTCAAACTGCAGATATATCGGGTTCAATTCCAGCTCCGGTCTCCCTGTGTGGAGTTTGCATATTCTCCCCGTGCCTGCGTGGGTTTTCTCCGAGTACTCTGGTTTCCTCCCACATTCCAAAAACATGCATGGCAGGTTAATGGAACACTCCAAATTGTTCCTAGGTGTGAGTGTGAGCGTGGATGGTTGTTCGTCTCTGTGTGCCCTGAGATTGGCTGGCAACCGGTTCAGGGTGTCCCCTGCCTACTGCCCGAAGACGGCTGGGATAGGCTCCAGCACCCCCCGCGACCCTTGTGAGGACAAAGCAGATCGGAAAATGAATGAATGAATGAATGAATGAGCAATTTAGGGAAGCTCCTTTTATACCCACTCATGGCTCCCACCTGTTCCCAGTTAGCCTGTTCACCCGTGGGATTTCCAAGCAGGTGTTTTGAGGAGCATTGCTCAAATTTCTGTCTTTTTTTCCACCTGTCCCAGCTTTTTTTAGAAAGTGCTGCAGTCATAAAATTTCAAGTTAATGATATTTGCTAAAAGCAATTAAGTTTATCGGTTAGAACATTAAATAGCTTGTCTTTGTAGTGTAGTTATTTCAAATATAGGTTGAACATGATTTGCAATTCATTGTATTCTGTTTTTATTTATGTTCAACACAACATTCCAACATCATCGGACTTGGATTTGTACAAATTTAGGTCATGTCAACTGGCGATCCAGCCAATGTACTTGTATGCATGTTTCTGTTGTGGTAAATGGGCTGTCAATTACATAGCGCTTTTCTACCTCGGGTACTCCAAGTGCTTTACACCATTACCACATTCACCTACTGATGACGCAGCATCAGGAGCAACTTGGGGTTGAATATCTTGCTCAAGAACATTTCGACATGGTCGCAATGGCCAGGGATCAAACCACCAACGTCCGGGGTGGGAAACGACCACTCTACATGCCATACAAAATGTTAGTGTTGATAAAATAATCATTTTATACTTTAACTGGCATGCCTTGAATTGATTGCATAATTGGCCAATGAGCTCAATAGATTAATTTGCCTTTAGATGAATATATGAGTGGTCAAATTATCTGTTTTTGAAGAGTAGTTGTTTTGAGACATTTGATAAAGCAAAATTTAAGTCTGCAATCATAAAAGAGACAACTGGACCATCTTACCGAGAGGAATCTTCTCCAACAGGTACAGGTAGCTGGCAAAGAAGTCACTCCTCATTGTATGGTGCAAGTGAAAGGACATGCTGTGGCGACACATTGTTTCATCCGTCTCTTTCCAGCGATCCCTAAATGCCTGGTGAGCTCGCTTGTACTCAAAGTTGGGACAGGAGTTTTTACCATCTTCAAGTGAAATCTCCATTTGAACATATGTGGCCTTGTTACAGTCTGCTAAATATCCAGTTGAATGGTTCCAGTGGAGAGAAACAGAATTCCTGATTGGACACAGTCACTTCAGCTGCTAGCTGCTGCTTTATCTGCCAAGATGAAAGTTTAACACATGTCCTGTCGATGATCAAATAATTCAGTCGTATATATTTTTCATGAAGCAGTGCTGAAAAAGCACTGCACATCTTACCGATCACTCAGTTGGTGCTCTGTCTTAAGAGTGAGGAGCCTTGTGTCTCAGCACAAATAAGTTGAGCAGAGGTGAGTGAATTTTAGACTCTGAAATTCCAGAGAGTCCAGTAGGTCATAACTCAACCCCTTGCTGCCATGTAATGTGGCTCCCTAAAATTGGCACATGTATCGTGTCTTACAACACCCCCACCCAGTTTTTCTGTAACAGCCTGGTAGATATCATAGGGGAAAAAAATACTTATCTGATATCTCTGTCAGACATCAAGATTTTGTGTTAACGGTAAAAAATGTTTTCTCTCATTGAGATACACAGTATATCCTTTTGAGTTAAGAAAACTTCAACAAAAGTTTATTTTGAAAATGATAGGAATAATGGTTGGCCATTATGAATATCTTGATGTAACATGTGTTCTAACTAAAAAAATTAAGAACCACTTTTGCTGTATTATGATGAGTATTTTTTCAATGCATATTCGCTGTAAATGTTTTAAACAGTTACATTTGAAATTCCTGTCAACCCAATATATAAATATATAAATGGGAAATTTGAATGACCACAGAGAACAGTTTTGTAAACAACCTGACCAAATTTGAATGACTTGGGGAACAAAAGTCTTCAAAATCATGAAATATTGAATGTACTGAAACCACACATGGGAGGTTTATATATATATATATATATATCTCAGTGGCGGATGCTGGTCTGTCAAGGAGGGGGAGCTCAATTTCGGCCTACATCATAAAATGTGTCCGTTTATTTATACGTGGATTCTACTCTCTGTTCCTTTTCAAGAAATGTATCTGTGACCGTGTCAGACCAACAAGGCGTCTTTTCCAGAGACGTAACTAGTGTCCTACAACGACAGCAACTACAATAAAACCCACCAGAAATATAAGATTAATTTGTCGCTAGTCATTTTCAACAAAGAGAGTGTCGCTCAGATGATTAGAATAAGTCTCCATTTCAACTCAGAACAGAATGAGAATTGAAAAATGCTTCCACGATGCCTACACCAAAAGATCGGTGATTGGCTCATTTCGGTGTCAATCAAAAATATATTCAGCCTCAGACAGATCATCCAATCAACATGCAGAAAAAGTCGGCGTCCTGGCCAGCCCATAAACGCCCATTGTCCAAAGACTCCCAGAGAGCTGAGCGTCCGATGGGCGGGACAAAACCAACATATATCAAATAACTCGTCTCGTTTCAATGCATTGGGACAATTTACATGAACTCTCTCGATGCCCAGCGTCCACGCTGTAGGCGCTCAGCATCCACAGTTTAAAGCAGGGGTGTCAAAGTCAAATGGACGGAGGGCCAGATAAAAAAATTTTGCTGCAAGCCGAGGGCCGGACTGATCGAATGTTCATTGAAAATTTTAAAAATGACCACATATTGTTTATTGAACCAAATTTAATTGACTGAAAACCTAACAAATACATTCCAATACGGTCAGATAAATAAAGCAACATTTTTTATGGCTATGTCAGTAAACTTTAATTTTCAACAGGCAAAAAAAAATTTCCTTTGTATAAAAATACC
>NW_017805700.1:359625-359931 GCF_001891065.2 Hippocampus comes | reverse complement strand
CAGTCCGCGGGCCGGTTCTAATAATAAATCAATATCATCCCAGGGGCCACTGAAAACATTCTCGCGGGCCGGATTTGGCCCGCGGGCCGGCACTTTGACATATGTGGTTTAAAGCATAGTGACGCTGCGGGAATGAATGAGAAGAGAGTCGCGTAGTAACCACTAATTGGAAGCTGATTCGGAAAAAAAGTTGAGCGCGTAATAGCGCATATTTAGTCAATGTCATGTTATGTACACACATGCATTTGATCACTTATTTTTGGACATTTTAGCGGAAGCTGAGCTTCTCTTGCAGTCTTAGATCAA
>NW_017805700.1:351529-359586 GCF_001891065.2 Hippocampus comes | reverse complement strand
ATATATATATATATATATATATATATAGACCTACCATTATTGCTGGTCCTGGAGGCCTACATCCACTCTTTAAGCTGCTCTTGAAATCTGCTCCATTCTTCTCTATATAGATAGATATATATATCTATCTATATATAGATATATAAATCTATATCTATATATCTAGATCTATATATCTAGATAGATATATCTATATCTATCTAGATATATATATAGATATACACACACACACACACACACACACACACACACACACACACACACACACACACACACACACACACACACTACTTTAAGAAATGAGACATGCTCAGACTTTCTTTTCTTGCGGACGTGACGCAATTCTTGCGGGAAACTGCTGCGAACGATGTGTGCGCTGTAGATTGGTCGTGTGACTCTCAAACTCTTGTTCCAACGTAAGTTTTATACAGTTAAGCATTACAAATCTTGTGAGCTTGGTGAACTACAACATATATTAACACTTTCTTTACTTCCAAGCATAGAATGAAAGCGAGACTACGAGTGCGGCGAGTGTACAAGTGGCAAGGAGAACCCTTGAGGTTCGACAGGAAGCTGAAAAACTTTGAATATGGGTAAGGACTTGTCTTCTACAAATATTCTATTTATTGAAATATTCGAGATTCAACGTTAAATACATTTGTAATGGATCCGAACATAGTTCTCTGTTCGTGAGAGAGCACGAAACCGAATTCGAGCAGCGACATTATTGTAGGAATTCTTAGGATGTATTGCAATTCTACACATAACTCGCATTTTGGGGGACCTAAAATTGGATGCTCGTCATGCACAGTGGCCAAGATTAAAACATTTTTGGCTTTGGGGTGAGGGTGAAATTTTGATAAAATTGTGCCCCAGAACCTTCTTAAGAACAGTAGCAAGTTACAGTTCTGCTAAATTATCAGTTGACGCATTGTGTACATACTTACTGTATTTCAGAATAGTTCAAGACCATTAATTGGAACAGAAATGTCAATATTTTAATTGAGTATGATAATGTAGGAGTACCATTATGTCTTTTTGGCTCTCGGAATCGCTAAAAGACCAGCGATCTGTGAACAAAGCGTTCGGGGCGGAACAGACGGATTCATGAGATAGGCAGGTGCACAGCCATGTAATAGTTTAGTAAGTAGCAAAAGTTTGAAATAGCAAAGTTGGCTAGTATAGGGGGGATTGTGATCGAACTTCGCCCTCTTCATAAGTCTCGCTGCAGCATTTTGTAATAACTCCAAGCTTTTAACATTGGACATGGGAAGACCAGTGAGCAATACTTTGCAATAATAAAGGCGGAACATAGCAAAAGTATGAATTGTAATTTCTGCGTCACCAGGAGATAAAATGGAACGTATCTAAGTGATATTGCAAAGGTGAAAAAAACGCAGTTGTAGCTTTACAATGGCATCTCTACTTGCGAAATTAATTGTTTCTGAAAGAAGTTTCTTAACTAATAGAGATGTGTTTTTCTTAAAAATGCCCTAATTCGTTCCAAACCCCCCCAAAATTCAGACATAAATATTTCCTAAAGCATAAAAATGCATCAAAATATGTTACAATTATATTATTGCACAATAAATGAGAGTTGTGAATAATATAAAAAACAAAGAATAGAGTAAAGAAGAAAAATGATGGTCATTTGACTTTTAACTGTGTCCTCATCGTTTTTTGCCCTCTTTAGTTCATGTTCTCTCTCAGAAGTAGTTTTTGCCTCGCGTTTTGTAAAGAACTGATCCAAGGACGGTTGCTTTTGTTGACATTTAACAATCCTTCGAAAATGTCCAAGGCAAACATCAGCATAGTGAGTGCTTGTCTGACTGGTGAACACTTTTTCTGGGTGATTCACATTTACATTAAACTATCGAATAGCCTCATGGCCCGAGAGACGAATGACGAGGACGCTGCATAGACACATATCTATCTTTGTAGCTGTCTATACACACAGACACCAACGGTAGAGGTCCCTCTTAGCCAATGGGATGCCAGAAAGATTCTAGGTAGTAGAATAAGAAAAAGAATAATAATAAGAAAAAAACTTTATTTGTCACACAATGGAGACATTTGCAATGTACAGCAGCAAAAATGATGAGAAGGAGAAAGTAGAAAAATAAAAGAAGTATTGCATGCACTAAAACCTATTTAAAAAATGAACTGTACAGAGTGAAATATAAAATATAAGCATATATGCACCTATGCATAAAAACCAATGGCAGAGCAGCTATAAGTATGTTGCGTTCAGGAAACTTGGAGCTGCGAGCAGCAGCCCATCTTGTATTTTTACCTTTTGTATCTTGAAATTTCTTTCGGAACAAGAGGCAATATTTTCCTGTTGAGGCGTTTCGTAACTTGAAAATTTTGTATGAAGAGACATTTGTAAGTAGAAGTACCACTGGACTGTTGCTCACCTAAAAATTTGCTGTTTCATTACCAATGTAATGAAAATACCGTTCTTGTATGTCCACTCCAGTTGAGAAATACCTGACCAGTAGTTCATGTGAATGAATATGTAGGACTCTCCAGTATTTCAAGCTCACAATGTCTTTCTGTCTCAGCTCTTTGATCATCAGTGTGGAGGGTCTACCCAGGCGCAACATCATAAACACTGGACACTGCATTCTTATTGAGGGTGAAGATGAAGACAACCCTTATGTGGCCAAAGTTATCAAGCTTTTTGGGGATGGTGAGTATGGAAATTAAGTCAATTTAAAGCACAGGAGAGGGTCATTCGATGCACTGCATAGTCTTGGCATCTTGCATTCCGAATTGTTTCATGATTGCTACCAACTAAGAAAGGATAGATTGAAAGTGTGGAAATGCAATGTTTGATTGTTAATAACTATTCCCCTCCGCCCCCACCCCAAAAAAAAATTGTCTTTAATTTCTGAGAAAGAGAGATAACATAAAGCAGTGTTGGGTTGATAGCAGTGTCAGTTGCAGAACATCCACATTTTTTGTATATTTTTAAAACAGTGACTTCGAGCAGTGCTTTTCAGACCCTGTGCCGCGGCACGATATTGTCAGGTGTGCCGTGGGAAATTATCCAATATGTATGCCTCTGTGGTCAATCGCCTGACATTGTAATCGTATAGTAATCTTCCATACCGGTAAGTAGCAGCAGCAGCAGCCAGCTAATTGCCTTATGCTTCGAGACAAGCGAAGTTTCCAGCAGGAGGCAATACAACGAAAGATATCTTTCATTTAGATTTACTTTTACCGGAGATGCAATGGCATCAAAGTTCCCTCTAAGCTGCGCAACTGCGCACTGGTCACACACTCTCAGCACACAAGAAAACATGTCCAGCGCAGTGAACGCACTGCAAATAAATTAGATATATCACTTTTTTTTTCTGTATCAATTTGCTGTGTATTTCAGTGAGTGACAGGTGTCCAGCTAATCACACGATACAATGCAATGACGCTATGCAGCCAATCACGGCATTGACAGTACTTGCGATGTTCTGTGCTCCATAACAATAACAGTGCAGCGGTGATAAGTGACGCTAATGCTAATACTTTATCATGGCGAAACGACTGGGCAGTGAACGTGATACGTCGACTCCCCAAACATAAATAAGAATGAACTGCGGTTTTTTTAAGTTGGAATGGCTGTCGCAGTATGTGCAAATAGAAGAACAAGCAGTGAAACTGGGTGAGATCTTTTCTTTTTTGAGTGAGAAATGTCTGCTCTCAAAAACAAAATTATTCGTGCAACGGAGTATTGAACATAATGGTTGGACGGTTGGCCCTGTCTGGACTTATCATTTAAATTGAAACCCCTCTTCAATTATATAACTAGAAGCTGTGACAGTTTGAAGTTCTTGTGACCTGTGTTTGGAGCCAATCAAGCCTCCTTTTTTTGTCTCAGAGGGCGGGATGCAGAAGAAGGCAATAGTCCAATGGTTTGTTCGTGCCTCTGAAGTACCTGTGAGCAAGCTGCCGCTGCTCGGAAGAAAGCCGCATCCACAGGAGATCTTTTACTATCAGGGTCGAGGCTGTAATGAAGAGGTCAATGCGGAGTCCATACTCAGACCGGTGCAGGTAAAGAATTTGTTTTCTCATCAGGGACCACATTTGTCCATCAATTTTCATCTGCTTATCCATGAATCACGTTGGCAGCAGTCTAACAAATATTCACCCAAAAACTCAACTCAATTGTATTGATAGAGCAGTGGTCCCCCCCACCCCCCCGCATGACTATAAATAGTATCATTTGTCGATAAAATTGTTATAAGTACACCTTTGCATAACACTGCATCCTTATTAACGTATAAGAAAATAAAAAAAGAAAGAAATATGGAACAACTTTATGGACCAACTTTCAACAAAGAATAGCTTTAGTAAGTGGAACAGAAAATATTTAAAGTGCATCTGAAATTCAAAAATAACATTAAATCCTGAATTTAACAATAAATATTTTTTGACTGACCATATCAAACCATATGATACTGAAAAATAAAATGACATAAAATCGATAACTAATAATGCATTCAAACTAATCACCAACATTATCTCAGGAGCACAATATTTAAAAAAAAAAAACTTTAACCAGAAAAACAAAAATAGAAGAATCTGTGCTTTTTTTTTTATTTTTTTTTTTTTTATTTTTTATTAAATCAAAGATGATGTCTGGATTAATGGCTACAATGAGCACGTTTTGCAATACACAGCTTTTCGAAGCGAGGTTTGAAGCAGGACACAGCAACTCTCGGCTCTGCTCAATGTGTAGCTGGGACCTGTATTTTAGTTTACTGAAGTAGCAGTCGCAAAGCGGCATGATTGTTGGCAATATTCGGCACGTTTTCGCTGAAAAAAACTCAAGCATCATATCTGCGTGATTGGGGTGTAATGTCTTTAAGTGACGCCTTCATTTATTTGGCTTCATGCTGTCCGCTACCAAAATGTTTAGACACAGTAAGCACATCGATCTTTCCTCGTCTGCCACCTCAGTCACATTGAAGCCAAGCGCTAAATACGAGTGATGTGTCGTTCGTGAACGAACCGGCTCCGAGAGCCGGCTCTTTTAAGTGAATGACGAGAGCCGGTTCCTAATAGGGAGCCGCTGCTAATAGGAGCCGACTTTTTTTTGTACTGTATATTTTTTACATTAGTAATTCATTTTACACATAATTTTACATTATTTTTGGTAGTAAATTAATTTAAGCAACAAAAAAACTGCGCAGCCATTTGGGAGCCAAAAGAGCCGGCTCTTTTTAGTGAGCCGAGCCAAAAGAACCGGCTCTCTAAAAAGAGCCGGAATTCCCATCACTACTACATACGTCTCGTCATATTTCCTCCCTCAGAATGCTCCCTGCGCAAACTCTGCCAATGAGAGCACCACTGCCCCCTAACGTAGTGGAGGTGCAACTGCATGTTATTTTCGGACTAAAAAAATAAAAAAAGCATGTTCCCCAAGGTCAAATGCGCCCCCCTTGACGGAGCCTCGCGCCCCACCAGGGGGGCGCGCCCCACTATTTGAGAAACACTGTGATAGAGCAACCACCGCTGTATACAAAGTGCTGTACATGGAGCAAAAATAAGTCGTCCAACAACAAATGACAAAACAGTCAATTATAATTGAAGGCAGTAAAAAGCACAAAAATAGGAAAACCATAATCAAATCTCATGCTGAGTACAGATGAGTTAACGTTTTCAAGATGGGCAGCGAGGGGGCTTCCTTAACGTTAAGTGTGACGTCATTCCAACGAGAGGGACCGGCAATGGAAAAGACTCGATCCCCTCTGAGCCATCGCTTAGTCCTTGGTACCTCTAATAGCATCCGCGTTGTAGACCTGAGGCAGGTGCGTAGGGGTTGAGGAGCTCAGAGAGGTAAGTTGGGGTGAGACCATTTCAAGATTTGAAAACAAATAAGAGAATCTTAAAAAGAACTCTAAAATGTACAGGAAGCTACTGAAGAGACGCCAGAGCGGGAATTATGCGCTCGCTCTTAGAAATGCTAGTCAAGAGGTGAGCAGCTGCATTTTGGAACAACTGGAGAGCTTTATCAAAACTATGAACTTGAGTTTATAAATTATTAATTTTACACTTTCGCTGGAGACCTTTATTTTTTTGAAAACCTCAAATTCACGCGTGAGTGTTTGCGTATTTGCACTGAGCTTCCACTGATGGGCTAACCTGCTGTGGAGACAGACAAACGCAGAGCAATTATTAGCGAACTGCCAGGCTTCCTGTTCTGGATGGGTTGTAACTGGGAAAGTAAATTCCTTTTGTGTTTTACATATAAACCTGAGTCTGATTTTGCAACCCAATTGAGATTAGTAGCAGGTAGGCCACAATCTGTTTACAATGTGCCTGTTGTGGACACAGTCGTGTGTTACTGCAGATGAAAACACGCTCGCTTGGTATAGAAAATACATGTTCATATTAGCTGTTTAGTAACATTTGAGTTGAGCCCTGTTTAGTTATTTGATTTGTCAATGTTGGTAATAAATGTATGTACTGAAGATAAAGATGTACCAAAAACTGAAATAAAGTCGAAGATTCAAGAGGGTAACACACCAGCGCACTACTCGCGATCTTGAATTAAAAAAAAAAAAAAATTTAAAGTTCATGGAAGTTAGTTAATGGAATTTGGAAGTTGTTTCATCATAATGTCACTCGGCTTATGTATAAATTAATTGAAATAGTCTTGTTGCTCTTTTCACTCATAGGTGAAGCAACTTGATGGTCCAGCTGCATTCCCAGACTCCAGTGATAAAGACACACTCTATGTTAAGTTGTCCTGGGACACGAAGACTTTCAAGATGGTAGACTCAGCTCTGTTGTCACCCTCCACCCCTCTTTGCTGTCCCAAAGCTTGCCACCCCAATTCATCTCCAAGCTCACTGCCTTCAGGCACTCCTGCATCTCGAAGAGTGAAACAACGAGCCTTGCCTACACCTGACCCCGCTGTGATACAACAGGCAGCTTCAGCAGATCACAGACATACCGAAGCCACTACGAGCCCTGGAAAGGATGGTGGCCTGAACGCAGAGTCACTGGACTCAAAAATCAAACTGTCAGCTTCAAAATGTCTTGGCACCAAGAGAAAGAATGCGTCAGCCAGGACACCGGGAGTCCGCAAACGGTTGGAGCTCCACAGTGAGTAGTTTGCTCTTTAATAATATGGAACGTTATATGGGTTACAGAAAATACTCAATTATTGGGGAATTTTTTTAAATAACTGTGCTTAGGCCTGAGTCATATATCCCTTTGTTTTTTTTTGTTTTGTTTTTTAAGAAAATTTTTTTGTTGTGAAAGATTTTTTTCAAATTAGTAATAAAAATAGCCTTGAGCCCCCACGGCCTTACGTAACTTCGACCCTCTCCCTTGTTTCCATCACACTCGAGGCAACTTGGGTACATTTAAGAGAGCAAAACTTTTGTTCCCACGAAAGGAGTTGTGTCGTCAGTGGTTTGGAACTGGTTTGGTTTTGCAGCTAGAAATGTGCCCGAAGTGCATGTTGCAGTGGTTTGTAGAGGGAATCGGAAACGCTCTGTGGAGGAGGTTACAGAATTGAGGAGTGTAGAGAGGTGAAAGATAAGGATAAATGTGGAGGACAGCACAGAGCAACATACAGTATGAAGAGTGTGAAGTAATAACAGTTTCGCTGAAGCAGTAAAGAATGTTCAACAAATAGAAAGGACTGAAGTTCGACAAGTCAGTCAACGATTGAAGAGAATTGGATCAGAGCATGTGGATCAGCTTTGGCGTAGAAAAATAAGTAGTGTGTTTCCAGTAACCCGACCGACCGAGAATTTCTACATTGAAAAAAAACTTGACGTCGGCATTTTTTTCAAACAACCCTCTACATTTTTGTGTAGAGGGTTTACATCGGTGCAAACCTTCGCGATATTCACGTTGAGCGTGTGCGTTGTTTGCCCTGTCGTCTGTCAACAACATTGAAACATAGCGGCGGCCGCGATCTCTGACGACAGTTTAAACCGCGTTTTCTGTGTTACAATCGCATGCTCGCACTGTAATGTTAAGAAAATAGCATCCATTGATGTATCGAAAAAATTCAGCGAACTATTTGATGAACACCACGG
>NW_017805700.1:344789-351442 GCF_001891065.2 Hippocampus comes | reverse complement strand
CCGACCCTATGCTGAAATTTCATGTTACCGGAAACACACTATATTTTTTGTTTGGCCTTACGACTAAGAGGCTATTTGTGATGAATGTAAAAAATAGATTAGCAACATGTCAGTCAGCACAACTTCAGTTGGTCATGCGGACCCCTCATCAAAGTCACATAACAGCATTCACAGATTTTGGACCTCGGGGCATACACAAGGCGACTGGCATCATTAAGCACCCCGTCCATTTTGGAGAAAATTTAAACTTTGATGTGCATTTTATGGTCGTGAAAATACGGTAATTGGACCCACAGTTGATTCACACCAAGCCGCTTGCCTAAAGCAGATTCAGTCTTCCCAGCTTGGTGCAGGTCTATGATGTTGTGTCTGGTGACCTTTTGGCAGGTCTCTCTTTTTGGCCAAAGTGGAGTTTAGAGTGTGACTGTTTGAGGTTGTGTGCAGGCGACTATTATACTGATAAACAAGTTCAAACAGGTCTCATTGATAGGTAACGGTTGGTGGCAGCCATTTTGCCACCTGCTGTCGACTGAAAATGACATCACAATTACTCAGGGCTCAGGGGTAACAACTAATCATGGATCTGCTTGTGAGGATGTAATGACAAAATTCAGAAAACAGGCCTAGGGCCACCCGTCCCTATACACACAGCGCGTAAGGCACCATGGGGGAGGGGGCGCACAAGATCATTGACTGGGAACGCTCCGACATGCTCTTGATATGTCCATCCTCTCCCCGTCCGATCGATGTCGCCCAAGGATTGGTCAAAAGTTGACAGCCCAGGCAAGAACAATAACAAATTAAGAAAAACATATTTAAGCATCTAAAACAGGCATCCAGTCAAGTGCGTGAAATGCCAAAGCTTTTTGAAAGTAACAACAACGCAACCAACAAACTCCCATTAAAAAGCAGCTTACTGTGGAGTCATTCACACAAGGAAGCACTATGATAAGAAACGGCCACGGCAGAGAGCAATCACCGAAGCGGTTACGTTGCACATTGCGAAAGATATGGTACCCATATACAGTGGAGAAGACTGGGTTTCTCCACTTGCTGAAAACGGAAGACCCCAGGTATGTGCTACCTAGCTGCAACTACTGTATATTGCTGAAATTTCCTTACCTCAGTTTTACAACTGTACTCGTGACAAAATCAGCAGAGTTGGAAGGAATGAAAAGTACAGACCTCAGGTCACACACTTTAGCCGAAATGTGATTTATTGCTCTACGATGCAATATAATGTATACTATGGGTATTATTAAATGTTTGGAGCACAATTGTTTAACATGTTTGACATCTTCTCCCCATATCCTGCTCACTTCAGGTCCGGAGAAGAAGTCACTGCCTTTCAAGGATGCCTTAAGTCAGCTACTCGATGAAGAGTTTGAGTCAGAGGTGGAGTTGGCTCAAAAGTTGTCGACATCTCCCCCTCAATTGCTGCATCCAACCTACAACCTCACACCACGCGGGAAGATGCATACAACACCTGCCAACTCAGATTCTATCTCTCTGAAGCCCTCGCTTGTCATCATGAACAAACTGTCTGTCTATGACATGGACATTGAATCGCAAACCAGAGCTGTTTCATCCTTGTGAGTCAGTCGTTCTATCATATTTGTATTTTATATTTGTATTTCGGTTTTTCACTAATTGCGGCAGGATCCCGCTCCTCCCCTCAAACCAAACAATGACGTTATAACACAAAACCGCTAATGGGCTGGCGTTTATGGAACAAAACGCAGAGCTCTCAAATGTTACAGAATGATTGAGTGAACGCTTGTTACACGCGTCACGCAACGAGATTGTTCCGAATATTAAAAAAAAAAAAAAAAAGAGCCGGCACTGCTGAGACCTTGTTTTATTTTCCCGGTGCTCCCTCTATATATAATAATTGTGTGTGTGTGTGTGTGTGTGTGTGTGTGTGTGTGTGTGTGTGTGTTTGTTTTTATAATATGTTCACTTTTTTGGGTGGATTTCATAAGGACTGAAGTGGACAGTGAGAGCTCTCTAGTCCCGCTAGCTGCCCCAAAACCAAGAACCTCAAAAAGGAAGTCCGCTCAACTAGTGTCCTCTCGGATCAAAAAACAGCTGTGAGTGCAAAAATGAACACTGTTCCGATTTGCAACAGAAATTCTTTAAATATTCAACTTCCTGTCTATGTCATTAGAAATCTTCTGGATGAACAGCAAAACCTGGACTCAGACACAGAAGACGAGCAAGAGTTTGTTCCATCCAATAAGGCGCTGTCTAGTAGTAGTGACGATGATGAAATGATTCATGGTGATGAAAGCGTACAAGTAAAGAAAGGTCGACGGTGTACCGCTGGGACTCTCGTGCCTCGTTCAAAGAAAAACCTGTCGACCACCAGGACATGTCGTAAAACACCAAACAAGAAGGTAAAATAGTATTAAATATACATTTAGTTGGAAATGTGTTGGTAAAATGTTTTCACAGGCTCCTTCACTCATTTCCACTGATCATTTACACAGGGAGCGGCCAATACATCACATACTCCTCGCCTTGGCACCCCCACTATCCCCAGCAGGTTGATCCCAGCCCGCCACCCTGTCAACATATTAGAAGTGGCCAGAACAAGGTAAAAATCTCCTTCCTCGATAAACTGTGACTCCTCAGGCCTCTTTGTTCTTTCTCACTCTGTCGGCGATCCTTTTTTTTTTTTTTTAATGACTTTTGGACAAATTGTACTAATCAGTGAATTTCGTTTCTTTGTCGTTGTGTTTGTGCAGTGACAATTACGACATTATGTTGAATTAAAAAAAACAAAACTAAAAAAAAAACCCACCAGATTTTTGCAGAGATTTATAAAATCCTAATTACCGTATTTTCACGACTATAAGGCGCCATTAAAAGTCTTAAATTTTCTCCAAAATGGACAGGACGCCTTATAATGCGGTGCGTGTTATGTATGCGCCGAGTTCCAAAACCTGACTGAGAGCGCCTGTGTTTATATAGAGAAAAGGTGGACGTGAGTGACGACAGGCATGCGGAAGTCGGCCAATGAGTGAAGGGTGGGCGTGTAAGAGGACGCTAAAGGCACGTCCCTAGCAGGTACCAGTGGTATGTTTTAGCGTGCATGCATGCTACCGTATGCTTCAAGCGAACGCGTTTTTAGCTTGCGTGCATGCATGCCGTATGTTTAAGCTGGCGTATGTTTTACCATGCCTGGCTGCGCCCAATAATACAGTGCATTTTGTGTATGTGTCAAATACAAAAATAGCACCCGTTACTGAGACTGCGCCCAACAATACGGTGCGCCGAATGGTCGTGAAAATACGGTACCTACAAAGGCAATCATGACACATTTCCATAGGGTGACAGCATGAAGACAATAGCCTGAGAAAACCATATACAGTGGTACCTCTACTTACGAAATTAATTGGTTCTGGAAGAAATTTCTTAACTAGAAAATCTAAGTAGACGCGTTTTCCATGTAAATGCCTTAATTTGTTCAAAGCCCCCCCAAAATTCATACATAAATGTTTTCTAATGCATAAAAACGCATAAAAATATATCACAAATACATGTGACAATTAGATTATTGCACAATAAATGAGAGTTGTGCATAATGTAAAAAACGAAGAATAAAGAATAAAAATCATGGTCATTTAACTTTTTTTCGGGGGTTTTTGCCCTCTTTAGTTCATGCCCTCTCTCAGAAGTGTTTTTTGCCTGCCGTTTGGAAAGAACTGATCCAAGGACGTTTGCTTTTGTCGGCTTTAAACAAATGTCCAAGGCAAACATCAGCATAGTGAGCGATCGCCTGACTGGTGAACACGTTTTCTGGGTGATGCACATTTACGTAAAAACGAACGGAACACCTCATGGCCCCCGGGCCGAATGACGAGGACGCTGCATAGACACATACCTATCTATTTAGCTATCTACACACATGGTAGAGGTCCCTCTTCGCCAATGGGATGCCAGGAGATGCTCGGTAATAGCCAATGGCAGAGCAGCTATAAGTATGTTGCGTTCAGGAAACTCGGAGCAGCTAGTAGCAGCCCATCCTGTATTTTTACCTTTCGTATCTTGAAATTTCTTTCGGACCAAGAGGCAGTATTTTCCTGTTAAGGTGTTTCGTAACTTGAAATTTCATATGAAGAGACGTTCGTAAGTAGAGGTACCACTGTATCAGGGATATACAATTCATTTTCCAAAGGGGCCGTGTCTTATGAATTGGAAGGGTTGTTGAGGGCCATGCCTTCCTGTTATCCTCAATTTTGTTGCACAACAATGTCATGTCGATCCATCCTTTGGGTTCCGTGGTTGTTGCGAGGAAGGGATCCTTTTCCATGCGGTGTGATTTTCACAACAGCAACTATTCCAAATCTGGATGTTAAACGCTTTGAATACATTTCATCTTATGTTTTCTCCAGTATTTGGCAAAACCCTTTGCCCTTTGAACCTTTTATTATGTAATTTTGTAATATTGGTTCGTAAAATGCCAGATGGCAAAAAGGCTTACCTTGAGTAAAGGATATCTATTAAAAAGAACTCCACACAAATGTAACTTTATTATTATTTATCTTGTTTAGGTTACACGTGTCATCGGTGCCTGAGTCTCTACCCTGCAGGGAGCAAGAGTTTCAAGACATTTACAGTTTTGTGGAGACCAAAATCATTGATGGCACAGGAGGGTGAGATGACAATCACTTATCGAGCTTTTAATAGGAACAGCAGTAAATGACTTGCTAACCTCTTTGGTTCAAAGAACCTACACTAGAACAGCTGTTTGCTTTTTAACCAGGACACAGCAAAGACAGCACTTACTTGCCAGCAAGTCACGTTTATTTGGATCGCCGTTAGTCACAAAAGAGTCTCAAATGGCTTCAGTTGACAAATATTAGCAGATTCACCAGGCAAGGAAAAACGCAAAACCCCATATGGGTGAGAAAAAAACAACAAAAAAAAAAAAACCATGAGAAGGAACCACAGATGAGATACCCCCCTCCCCCTCCTTCCAAGATGACCATGCTGCAGTGGATGCTGAGTGGGTAACATAATGTGGTGCTTTACGATGTCACCCAGGACGTGTGAGTCCTTTCAATAAGGTGACACACCGCAGGAAGACTCCTTCGTGGAATTGGTTCCTCCTCAAGACCTGACCTAGTTGGTTGATGGGGAATTCTCCATTGTAACGCCTCAACATCAGATTCAGTCATAGTTACCTAGCCCCTTGTCCAAGCAGGAGAGGAGGGGTCAAGAGAGAGGAGAAGCAAATTTAAAACAATAAACCTAAGTCTGAAGTCGAGATGTTTGCATTTCTACTGAGGTAGCAACTCTAATTTCTGCAAGTTGGGCATTCCAGAGTATTGGAGCCCAAATCGAGAATGAGTTTCTAGCCTGCACGCTTCTTTTTGGCTCTCTGAATCATCAAAAGACCAGCGTGTTGACCAGTGGCAGAGAATGTACGGTGTCACTAAGTCAGCAAGATAGGAAGGTGCTAAGCCGTCTAATATTATATGAGTAAGTAACAAAGCCTTAAAATAGCATCTCAAGTGGATTGGAAGCCAGTGCAAGCACCCCATATTGCTGTAATATGAGCTTTGAACTTTGTTTTGTCCTCGCCAGGAGTCATGCTGCAGCATTTTGCAATACTGTAACTGCAGGCTTTTAATACTAGACATGGGAAGACCAGAAAGCAACATGTGACAGTACACTGAGGCGAGATGTAACAATCCATGAATTGTGCGCTGGGTGTCATAGATAGAATGGGAAGGATTTTGCGGAGCGATATTGCAGGGATCTAAGCGAGAGAGTTGAGTCAAATATAATGCAGAGATGTTTTTACGGCTCTACACGGTGCGTCTTCTCTGAGGGGGTGCTCACTCGGCAACTTTGCTGCGGTGCAGCGCCCGGGCTGCCCCAGTAGAGCTTTCACACGTACAAAGTTACACCAGTGTAGCCCCTGAAAACAGCTTAAACCGGAGCAAATTTAACCCTGCTCTAGGAGGTGGTTTAAAAATTTGCTCCGGAGCAAATGCTCGTTTGCGGGGCAGCACCGATGTAAAATGGTACGTGTGAACCCGACATGCATAGATGGCAATTTTCCGCGGATCCGCGGAAATCCGCCATTTTATTTCTTAAATTGATCATTTTTGTGAATCGTCTAAATCCGTTGAGAAAATTTTAGGGGCGGTCAGGTACCTTATCGTCGAGTTTTCATGAGCTCTCCCGAACAGTCTCTCCGTTTTCCGTTTGTAAACAGCCCTGCGATTGGACGTGTATGAAAGCTTCAACTAATCAGATCACTGAAGGCATTATTTGTTGCGGAAGTCTTAGCTCGATTATATACGGCCCAGCAATTGGTTAACTACAAGTGCTTGGACCAATCAAATTGCATGTAACATATTGTTTTACAAGATTCATGGCGGCCTGTTCGTCTCGCAAATTCATTGTTCTGGGATCGTTTTGAGCGGAATTATGAAATTTTTGACGAAAGATCAGGAGTCTTTAATCCTAGAAATTGACTCAAATGTCAAGAATAAATTCCGATTGGACTGGCTTGACAGAAAAGTCACTGTAAAGGTTAAAATTGGTTCCAAGTTCGACGAAGTTACAGAAGCTCTTGGACAATAAGCTTTGACGTAGCAGGCAAAGCTTATTGTGTGTATTGTAGTGACTTAATTAAC
>NW_017805700.1:340927-344732 GCF_001891065.2 Hippocampus comes | reverse complement strand
GAACAAATCTTAAATATGGCAGGGAATGTGTTTACTTTTTTAGTTTTGATTTTGAGCAGCAAATCTGGAGTTACATATGCTCACCAGGAATGCATAAGCAAAATTGCACAACTTTTCACTTGAAAGAATAGTGGCGATCTTGGGATTTTTTTCTGTTCAATTTTCAAATAGTGTGTAAATTCAATACACTTTATCTTCAGCATGTTTAGTGCCACTTTTATAAGTAACCACGCCCCCGGCCAGGCCACGCCCCTTCCGCTTTTTTTCATCACTCGCCATTGCCATCTATGGACATGGGTCAACTCACTACGCATGAGAAGAGTTGATTACATACGGCTTGGATGCATTGCTTTCGTGCTCTGTTGTACTTCCGTCATCTTTCCTTTTGTAGGGAAATAATGCATCAAAACAGAAAATCAAGCGAGGAAATAACAAAATAAATTCTGTATCCCCCCCTACAGAATTTATTTTGTGATTTCCTCTCTTGATTTTCTTTTTGGTGCAATATGTTTGCTTTTCTGAGTGTCATTGAAGTCATCGTTGATTTACGTTTTCGGCGGCGGTCATTGAACGCCTCTCGAGCAAAAGGCACGGAGACCGAGAAGGAGAAGGACGTGCCTGTAGTTGCTTGAGTTAAACAAATTAATAAAGTGTATGTTTTAAAAAGAGCCAACACGACAGCTCTTTGTTTTCTATCGTATTGCATGGCCGCAGAAACTGCCATGTGAACGCAAGTGGGGCTGCACCGGGGTAAACACGCTTCGCTTTAGTCAGCAGCTTTTTACGTGTGAACGCTCCACAAAATTTGCTCTGGCGTAAGATATATCGCAACAAAATACGTCTGTGCAGCACCGATGCAAATGTGTGCCGTGTGAACACCCCTTGAGACATAAGATCTAAACCAACAAACTGCTGAATCTGTAATACCAGTTCACGTTTCAAGGCAAGTCTTCAAGTTTACAAAGATTCATCACGTCATGAAATTTTAACTTATAACATTCATTCATTCATTCATTCATCTTCCGAACCGCTTGATCCTCACTAGGGTCGCGGGGGGTGCTGGAGCCTATCCCAGCTGTCTCCGGGCAGTAGGCGGGGGACACCCTGAATCGGTTGCCAGCCAATCACAGGGCACACAGAGACGAACAACCATCCACGCTCACATTCGCACCTAGGGACAACTTAGAGTGTTCAATCATCCTACCATGCATGTTTTTGGAATGTGGGAGGAAACCGGAGTACCCAGAGAAAACCCACGCAGGCCCGGGGAGAACATGCAAACTCCACACAGGGAGGCCGGAGCTGGAATTGAACCCAGTACCTCTGCACTGTGAAGTCGACGTGCTAACCACTGGACTACCGGGCCGCCCTAACTTATAACATCTAATTTGAATTGTTCATTTTCCAGGGTGGAATGCTTATTCAATGTACCTTTAAAGTATTTGATTTATGTATTTATTTATTAGTTTGTTTTTGTTTTTAACACGAACTGGGGGGAATTTGTTAGCGTTCACGTGCCAGAGACATGTTCACCGCTTGTTCCTACTGCATAACTGTCAAACTGTACTTCCACCTTCTTGTAACTAGCCTGATCTGCTGGACAGTTCTGCTTATTTGAACTGGGTGTAAATTTTGACACATTTAGAGAGTAAGATGTCTTTCAAACAGACTAAACTGCCGGACAAATGGGACGCTGAACCCACAGCACTTATGCTGATGCTAGGGGCCATATTAATTAAAAAAACAAAAAAAAAACCACGTAGACTGGTTGGTCAAATCCCCATGCACCATTTAGAATCCTTCCGAGGGTGTCCATCTGGATCATCGTTCCATGGCCAGGATGAAAACCACACTGCTCCTCCTGAAACTTAAGATTTTACCTTATGATCTGTCCCGAAACCTTCGTTCACAAGACACTGGTCTTGCAGTGATCTCAAGAGCCCAAAAGAAGCTTGCAGGTTCTAAGGCATTTTATATTCGGGCTCAAGTGCTCTGGAATGACTTAAAGTCTGGTGTGACGTACGGTCTGAACAATCCGTTTAATTCCTACCTTGAATAACAATCCTCACAGGCATTCTGTATATTCTTTATTCACTGCAAAAAATGGCTAGTTATATCAGCTTGCAGAGCTCTGTGTAGTTTTATGTAAGTTTCAGAATCATATAATGGAAATTACATTTTGGAATAAGGCTGTAACATGTCAGTGTGTTAAACTTGAAACTTTGTGAATAATTTAAGGTGCACCGGATGATGTTATTGTCAATGTCATGACCCTGCATCATCAAAATAACCAGACTGACCCCTGTGACAATGTTCATGGTGTGTTTTAGGTGTATGTATATCTCAGGTGTGCCCGGGACGGGGAAAACTGCAACGGTGCATGAGGTAATTCGCTGCCTGCGGAATGCAGCCAACATGAACGAGATCCCGTCATTCCACTTCATCGAGATCAACGGTATGAAGATGACGGACCCTCATCAGGCGTATGTTCAGATCCTTGAGGTGAATAAACTGTTTCGTATGTTTTGTCTTATAGCATACATTATTGAAATAGATTTATTGCCAGGAATGACTGCAAACACAAGTTGACTTGATATGACACATACAGTACTGAAAAATACAGAGAATACAATACATGAGCCTCCAATGGAGACCAAGACCTGCAGCAAATTGCAGAAATCGGTGACGAAAAAGAATCTCCCCGCCCACACAAACACACACACACACACACACACACACACACACACACACACACACACAAATATTTTTTTTCCTTTAATAGTTTAAACCAGGGTTAACCACCATTTAGTAAATGAATGCTATTTCTTGCTCACTGATTAACGCAAATTAAACGGTTCATTATTCAAGGTGGCGCCATAGCTGGCAGCCGTCTGTGAGAGCTCTTCAAGAGCTCTGCTTTTTTTGTTTTTTGTCTTTTTGTTTTGTCATATGGTGTTTGTTGTCCTTCGTGTGAACCCATTGCGGACTCTTTTGAGCATTTTTCCCATGACATTTGTCAAAGAAGAAGAATCTGTTCTTGATGGTTGCCCCTTCTCGGCAGCATGCATGTACCAGCACTGATTTTGATGGGGAGGAATTTCGGCGCTATTTGACTGTTGCCCCTTGACAGTACTGGGGAGCTTGCGTTTTTTGCGCCTGTAATGGGCAGCATTTTTCACAGCCCCGTTTTGTTCAGCGGAGATGTCGGCGCTGTTGGACAGTCCATTGGTGTGGCTGGATGGATGGCTGCTGGATCTGAGGATGAGGAGAGAGGAGTGTTGGCATGGAGTGCAGATGCGTATTTAGAGCTGAGACTCGGTGTTTAGAATTGAAGCAGATTCTCATTGGACAGAAGTGAAACAATCTCTTTTTTCATGAACGGACGCTACCGCTTCTTGTTTACTTTCAAACTTAGCTTGTAGCAGATGTGTTCACGTTTTGAGCATGGCGTTTCTGATCCACTAGATAAAGGACACTTTGGTTCTCTCCTCTTCAGAATCAGAATCATCTTTATTGGCCAAGTATGTCGAACACACAAGGAATTTGTCTCCAGTAGTACAAGCTACACTTGTATCATCAATAACAAGCAACTACGATAAAGAAGGATTTGACAAATAAGTATCGAAAGACTTTCCATAACATAAGGGTACCGCGAGATGCTTGTGGAGGCTCTCAGTCGTACAGGAAAGTTCCATCGTAGAAAGGGTTCTGTCAGTCGTCATCTGTACCTGTGGGTAAAAAACAAAAAAGGACGTTTCGCTTCTCTCACAGAAGCTTCGTCAGCGGTAGACAACTCTGAAGTCTC
>NW_017805700.1:335689-340865 GCF_001891065.2 Hippocampus comes | reverse complement strand
ACAAATGGAAAAACAATGATAACAAAAGTGCAGTATACGCACACTTAAAAGAAACAAACCACACAATTGAAGATGAAGTAAAAATCCTAGTAACAGAAAAGAGATGGTTTGAAAGGGGAGTAAAGGAAGCGATTTTTGTTCAAAAATTTCACCCTCTCTGAACCGTGAAGGAGGTATCAGATTTAACCTGTCTCCTATTTACAATAACTTGTTGACCACCAAGGGACATAGACATGCTGATCAGGCTAACTGAAAGTAGCTATTCAGCCCTAGCCCAAACAATAGGCCTAATCAAGACCCAACGATAGGGAATTTAGAAATCAATGGGCCTCTTCACCATAGGGGCGTGACTAACCATCCCCACCCAGTCCTCAAATAGGCCACGCTCAGCCTTTTAGCGCAGAGCAATTTCCCGGAGTCTTCACGGAGACTTCAGAGTTGTCTACCGCTGACGAAGCTTCTGTGAGAGAAGCGAAACGTCCTTTTTTGTTTTTTGTTTTTTACCCACAAGTACAGATGACGACTGACGGAACCCTTTCTACGATAAGGGTACGGCATTGGTACCACCCAATGACAACTGTGAGACAATGTGCAGCGTTATCGAGCAGAGATAAAGTAATCAGTCATACAATACTATGACGGTTGTGCAGTTGGTGCAGTTAATCCTTGCACAATTTTTAAAGTGACCAGTAGCAGTAATTGGACAACAACTTTTAAGTGTGCAATTGTACAGAAAGTCCTTGAGCGCTTTGAAGTGTCTGGTGCTGTGGAATATAGATTGATGACAATTGTTCAAGTATGAACAGAGCTGTACAGAGCTGGAGCTACAATGATCATTGTATGAATGCTGTTCCACGGGCGCATGCCACTATAGGTTTGGGTTACTGTTTGGCGAGTTAATTGCGAGAGGGAAAAAGCTGTTTGAATGTCATCCGGATTTGGGGCGCATGGATCGGTAGCGCCTGCCTGAGGGGAGTAGCTGGAAAAGGTGGTGGGCAGGGTGCGGGGGCACCAGTAGGATTTTCTGTGCCCTTGTCTGGGTTCTTGCAGTGTGCAAGTCCTCAAGAGTGCGTAGGGTGCTCTTTCATCTATAACTGCTTCACATAACAAGGCATTTGCAGAAATAGTGGTTATGATTGCATGACTGTCCTTGTTTTATGTTCTGTGTTGTTTGTTGTATTACCGTGGTTTGTTATTTTATGTTAACTGTTCTGTAAAGCGCTTTGTCACAGCTGCAGCTGTATCTGAATGGACAGTATTGTCTTTTAAGGCACCGCTAATTAAATTCACACTGATGATGAAGTCTCAAATTACTTTTCTTAATGATATTAATTACAAATGAAATGCATTTATGTGAAGACACTACTACTACTACTACTACAACTACTACTGTTACTACTACTACTACTGAAAAAAAATCCTCGTCTCACCCCTCGGGTGGTGTCCGTCCCACATTCAGCTCAGGTCCTCTACCAGAGGCCAGGAAGCTTGAGGGTTCTGCGCAGTATCCTTGCCTCCCAATCTCTGGTCTGACCTCCTCCTCTGATCTGGCAGCCCGGGGCCCTTCACCATGGAATCTGCGTTGTACCTCATCAATCTCAAGTTGTGATAGCAATCCGTTTGTGGATGTTGGAACACTGAGCTACTAGTTGTTTTGTGGTCAACCGAGACTGTGGGTTGCTCAGTAACCATTCAGCCCGCATTCTCTGCATGTAACCCCTCTGACTAGGGTTGCTTGAGTAGTAGCATTCCAACAGAGCCATGTTATCGCATCTTGCCCATCTCCGCTTCGTTCCAGTAACCCATTTTTCATCAAGGTGCTCTGGTTCCCCAGCACCTGACGCAGCGCCAGTTTGGCCGGGCGACATCTGAGCCATCTTGTCATTCGTTGTATTGTCTCTCATCATGGTATGAGGTAGGCATTAGCATGAAGGGTCTTGCCCAAGGACCCACACTGGATGATGTTATTTGCTCATATTGCCCCAAGTGGGAATCGAACCCCAGTCTCCCATGCGCCAAACCGGTGCCTTACCAACTAAGCTCGCTCGCTCTCTCTCTCTCTCTCTTTCTCTCTCTCTCTCTTTCTCTCTTCCTTTCAGGGACCATACACTTTCTATGAGACTTCACGTTACAATAAAGTTTAAGGCTAGCTATGAGGTTAGCTAGAAATTGAGCTGCACTGCATTTGTTGGATGCTGTTTATTTTGACAGAATAGGAGTTATGCGTCCCCTCTTACATCTACAGTCATACCTAGGTTTTCGACCATAATCTGTTCCAGAAGGCTGTTCGAAAACCGATTTGTTCGAAAAGCGAAACCACGCTCTTTAAAAAAAAATCTTTATTGAACACGTCTGCTCACAATGGAACACTAGACGAGGAAGCGTCACTTCCTCGTCTACCCGAGGAAGCGTCACTTGTAAGGAAGGCGAGAGGAGTCGAGTGGCGCATTCAAGTGCGCTCAGTTTGGTTGAGAACCGATTTTCGGTCGTAATCCGAGGCATTAAAAACTCGAAATTTTTGGTCGAAAACCGATTTGGTGGAAAACAGAGATGTTCAAAAACTGAGGTTTGACTGTACATTTACAAGGAATCATTCTGATTGAAATCATTCCAACTGAAGAACACAGGTCAATCATTCAGATGTGATCTACCGGTAGTTACAGACGTGTGACATGCGCAGATCTGTCGACCTCCATGTCTGTAAAAACAGCATATCTGTCTATTTCTATATCTATATATCTACCTACCTGCAATATATGTATATGTGTGCGTGTCTTTTTTTGTGTATGTGTGTATTTTGAACAGTCTAATTGAATTTAAATGAAAACATGTTTTGTTTCCACAGAAACTAACTGGTCAGAAGGCTACAGCTGACCATGCAGCGTCCCTCCTGGAGAAGCGATTCACCAACCCTGCCCCCAGAATTGAAACCACGGTGTTGTTGGTGGATGAAGTAAGAACATTTTTTTTTTTTTTTTTAAATCCTTAGATGATTTTGGGGTCTGGGGTGGTATTTCCCACAAATGTCTCAATATCCTCCTCCATGTTTAATTTTTGATTACTCTTGTGTGAAAGTGAAACTCATAGGATGCTTAGGGTACAATGTATACTAACACAAAAATGTGTCATATGAATAACACACACACACACACAAATAATGTTATTTATTTATTTTCCATTTCCCCCTACACCCCTCACAACCTGCTGACTTGGGACCAGTCTGTGGGTTACCACTCGCTCGATTGCGATCGACTACTTGGGCAACCCTGCTTTAAACAGACAGTCGGTCAGGACTGTTCATGGCCTGGAAATTTATGATAAGTCCTGATAGTCCTGTGGTTAGCGAGATTTGCCTTCGGGTCGAGTAACGGTTCCTGCCTCCGCCTTCTGCTGACTACTGTTTGCGCCAAATACCAGTTCGGAGTAACAACCCTATTTAGAGTCCTTGGAAGCTGCGTTGGAGAGCGCTCCCCCAAGGGACTCTCTCATTCGTCTGGGGGACCTCGGTGATCATGTGGGCAATGGCAGTGGGACCTGGAAGGGTGTTATTAGCCCCGTTCACACGGCAACGTTTGGTCCGACGCTGCGCCGAAACAGATCCAGTCGAGCGTTCACACGTGCACATTTGCTCCGACGTAGCTCCACTGAAGAGCTTATACCGGACCAAATTTGATCCACCTCAGGGAGGTGGTTTAAAAATTTGCTCCAGAGCAAATGCTCGTTTGCGACGCTACGCCGGAACAAATGTGCACGTGTGAACGCAGCTGGATTAAATTTGCTCCAGAGCAAATGCTCGGTTGCGGGGGAGTGGCCTCGCTACGCTCGCTACCAGATGCACGGAATCCGACCCCGGTCGACAGTGATGAGGGGGCCAGCGACACAGACGAAGCCCGGCCGTGCACCCCCGTTCCCGGTAAAAGTGTCGGCGATTTAAGCGGTGAAGACAGCGCTCACGATCAAGAAGAGGATCGAGAAAGCAGTGACGTCAGCCGAGCCCGAAGCAAACCCGACATTTCATATTTTATTTGTGAGTATTTTTGGGAGAAAAAAACACATACTTACGGTTAAAATAATCTACATATTTTTATCAACATGATCAATGAATTTTCACAACGAAATAACGCTGAAATACAGAATAAGAGGCCAGACAAAGAGAAATCTCGATGCGCATTTGCTTAATTACGCAGAGAAATCCTGCGGCTTCCTAGGCTTTAAATAGAATAATTCAAATCAAATAAATAGGTAAAGATATCTGAAATTATTTCTATAGGATTGTTTAAACGAAATTAACATACGTGCGCACTGGTCTGGCCGGCCGCGCTCCTGTTTAGCAGTTAAATAGCAATTAAATTACAGCGCATTCTCTGTTTTATCCAAATTGTTTGTTTTAAAACAAGTATTCCTTAGTTTAGTATCCGCACATCGTTTTAGTGTACATTTTTTAAAACATATATTGTGGCAGTCATAAGGAGCACACACGATTGACTGTAAACACGTCTTTATTCCACGACTGCCGACAAGTGGATCTATTCTGAACAAGGACAGAATAGTGTCCACCATAATATTTATTAAAAGAAAAATAAATAAAAGTCCGCGAGAGAGAAGCCCGACCCGAACCTGTTTTACTTCCGCATTCCTGTCGTTTTGGTCCGCAGCAGAAACTGCACGTGTGACCGCAAGTGGAGCTGCTCCGACGCTGCGCCGGAGCTGTCACGCTCAGCGGCTTTGCACATGTGACCGCTCCACAAAATTTGCTCCGGTGTAAAATATATCGCAACAAAATATTTCGGTGCGGCGTCGGACCAAATGTGTGCCGTGTGAACAGGGCTATTGTGAGGAACGCCCCTCCCCCATCCCCATCCCCCAGTCTGAACCAGAATTCTATCCTGCAGAGATGAAAGTCCTCCGGATTTTCCCGGAATTCCGGGTTTTTCAAATTTTTATGAAAATCTCTCCGGGCAATTGAGGAAAATTTGCCTAAAGTTAATCCGGCTATTAGTTGACAACATTGAACAAAGACGCGTTTGAGTTCGTTGTTTTGCTTTCATGAGCGTAGCCATGTTGAGACACAAACATTAATAACAGTAGAGATTTTCGTCTCTTTATCAACACATTTGCTAAACCCCAGTGGAACGAATAAAAGACACCGTGGACAAGACAGTTGTCGTAAAAAATA
>NW_017805700.1:327422-335444 GCF_001891065.2 Hippocampus comes | reverse complement strand
GATTTGCAGGCCCGAGCCCGAAGCAAACCCGAGATTTCATATTTTATTGGTGAGGAGGAGGGGTGATTTCTGATAACAAAGCCTGTCTTTTCGAATGAAATCTAAGTTAATCAAGACTGGATAAACATTTACATCTTTTATATTTCTGTTCCTAAAGAGGTTACATTAGCGGACTATTTTCCATCATTGATTTTTTTTAAGAGTGGACGGGGAAAATTTAAGGCCGTCCGTCATTTTGACGGATTGAAAATTGAGCCATTCACCACATCAGCAGTACGTCCTTAAGAATCGAGTGTGGCACTTGAAGAGAGAGAAGCAGCGAGACCAAAAAGAACAATAACGGCTGGATCATAAAGATATGAAGGAGTTTTTTTGAATTGTCATTGCGAGAGTTTAGTACAGTACGTGTTGTGATGACGCCGCTTCTGTTTTTTTGCGAACCACGGTCTCTCGTGGCCAAAACTATTCACGGCGGAAAAAAAAAAAATAAAGTCAGCGAGAGAGAAGCCTTACCCGAACCCCGAAGCAATGATTGACATTTTTAGACCAGACCCGAAATTCGGGCGGCCCGATCTTACCTATAGTGGACAGGTGTGTGTGTGTGTGTGTGTGTACACACACACACACAGTATATATAATTTTTTATTTTTTCCGGAATTTCCAGGAAAGTCCACTTTCATCTCTGATCCTGTTACTGGACTCCTGTGCTCATCATGGATTGTCCATAACACTCATTTTCAAACATAAGGGTCTCCATATGCGTCCTTGACGCCAGGACACCCTAGGCTGCAGCTTGATGATGGACTTTGTAGTCGTGTCGTCAGATTTGCGGCCGCATGTTTTGGACACTCAATATAACAGTGGAGTGGCGTTTGTGTGACCTAATAATTCTAGGCGCTAAATTGTCCACATTCTTGACATTGTCACCAAGGGCAAAGAAGTCCAAGGTAATGGACCACACAAAGCACAGCTCAGAAATTCCCCCATAATGAACAAAAACATTCACAGACGTTCTCCTTTAGTTGGGGGTTGGTCACCATGCTCCTCTTTAGTGCCTGGCGGCCAAGCTTGTGTCCATGAAGCACAGCCCATAGTGGTAACGTGTTCAGCATCGTTAGCTCAGGTAAAGGGGGTCAGATGCATTGAGACAAGCTTCAGGTTTATATTTGACTACTCTTCAGAATTAGTCGTGTTTTTGTAGGTTGGTTGGTTTCCTGGCACTGACCCAACATTTAACCATGTCTACAATTAAGGTTTTGGTTGGGATTTTGGAAGTTTAATTTTGGCCTCTTCCCTTATCCATTCCAAAAGTAGCTGTCATGTGTTTTTGGGTTTCTTTGTCCTGTTGAAAGGGCAAGTTATGTCCAAGTTAATGGAATCTAGCTAGAGTTGCAGTAAAGCATTAGTGAATGTAACCTTTAGGCCACAACTACCGCAATTTCTGGACTACAGTAAAACTCCTCTTCAATGAAATCATGTTTGCAGCAAGAAATTTTTCACAACAGGGGACTTCACTGTAGCAAATTTTATCTCAGACGTAAACACGAACACACACAAAAAAGGTATATACTCTATTTTTATTCCAATAGTGCATACTTTTTGTGCATACTTATTTGACACTTCATATAGCCAGCGTAGACAGAAAAAAAGGGAAAGAAATTGTGAAATTTACGATCAGCATTTAGTTCCATCAATTTATTGCATAATGTCTTTTATTTTGCTTCCTCCATCTTTCATTTTTATTCCCTTTATCCTGTTTTCAAGCGTTAAAGCTTTTCTTTTCTTAACTCCTTGGTATGCAAAGGTCCGTTTTGTCGCCATTTTAGCAATGTAACGTTCATGCTGCGTCTGAAACAAATACTTCCAGTACTACTGCACGTGTAAACCAGTGTGGTGGTTGCTGTTGCCGTTTCCGAACGAAGCAGTAGAGGTCACTGTGGCATGCTGAGGTTGGATTAGACTTGCAGAAAGCTTGTTGGAGTGAATCTCGTTGCGAGGCAAGAGCAGAGAAAAAGATTTCGTATAACGTAACGGGGACTTTTCGTTGTAGGGGAGCAGAAAAGAGGGAATGGCTTTCATGCATAATTTTTTTTTCACACTAGGGGGTATTTTCGCCCATGTATTTTCGTTGTAGAGGAGTTTCACTGTATTAGCCGCTACTTTTGTCACACACTTTCAACCCTGCGGCTTATTTAACGATGCGGTCTGTTTAAAGATTTTTCCAATGGCCGCTATGGAGCGCTCAAGCAGAAAAGGTAACAGTGAGATGCTATCATGTGACAGTGAAAACAACCGTCCATGAGAGGGCGCACTTCACCTGTGTTTTGAGCTGGACTGCAAGACGAAAGCTGTGTGGCTGGGTCTATGACAGACTTGACCGAACACAAAGTACTTTTTATGAATGCTTTATTCCCAACTGAACATAGAACATGTACAGCATTAATGAAATAAAAGACTATATGTCAAACAGGACAAACAAATAGAAAAGTAGACAAAAATAGACAACAGTAGTGGCTTGTGAGCACTTACCGGCATGTTGTATGTGCCTGAAACGTGGAAAAAACTAATCTCCCCTGCTTTGCAGCTGTTCACAGGACCCACTGTGCGACACCGTTCAAACTTCCAAATGACGATATTGTACTCTTAATATCAGCCGGGTACCAATGCCGATTGCAGATACATCAGGTCTGAATAAGCACAGTTCAGCGTTTGTCTCACTTCACTTCGTGGTCCAAGTCTCATGAGATTTCCCACGAGGTTAGCGCTCCTTTTAAAGTGACAGTGGTCCATTTATTAAACGAGGCAGCATTCACGACAACAGTCATAGTATTGTTCACCTGGTTACATATGCCAAAAGAAAACTTCCCAAAAGACATTGTCTTGAAAGTTGACACGAAAGCGTGGATGGTAGAAAGCCGAATGAAGGAATGGTTGACCGAGTGTTACGGCAGGGAACGGTGCCATTTTTATTTTATTTATTATTTTTTTTAAACCAGCCATGTGAGTGCTCTTTTACTGCTGTTGTGCTGCTGCGTTACAGGCAAAGAGAAGTTAAGGTATGTTATTAAACGTTGAAACCTCTTTCTGTGTACCATCTTTCTTTGCAAATATCTCATGTTACATTATGGACACCTGCGGCTTATAGACAGGTGCTTGTGTGTGTACAAAATGTTTTTTCATTTGTGGGTACGGCTTATAATCAGGTGCGCTCTATAGTCCAGAATTACGGTATACATGTGATTAAATGTTCAGCCTCAATGAAGTTTAATATGTGTACTTTCTCTCTGTAGTTGGACCTTTTGTGGACCAGGAAGCAAAATGTGATGTATAACCTTTTTGACTGGCCAACACGACGTCATTCCCGCCTGGTGGTTTTAACCATCGCAAACACTATGGACTTGCCAGAGAGGATCATGATAAACAGAGTGGCCAGCAGACTGGTGAGCAATACAGCCCAACATTGTAAAGACAGTGTTGGCTTATTGAGAGCTGCCAACTGTTCTGCATTATCCATATTTTTTTGTGCAAATCTTAAAACACGACCTCGTTAATGGGATATGTAAAAACAAAAGAAAATATGGGTCATATTGCCCAAAAAGATTAAAAACGAGCAAAAATACTTTGTAGATAATTGCGATCTATGTTTGACAATATGCCACTTCCACCGGTGGCTTCATTCACATCAGCCTCGCTGTGGAAGCTGCACGGACGATAGCAGACGATTCCAAAATTAGATTAAAGCTAACGCATTGACTCCACCCCAATTGCTGCTATTTTTAATAGAGTGCCCGACCTTTGTGCTTAAAATAGTAAGATATCCCACAATCCCATGAGGCGGGCCACACTGGCAGTTGCTTTACCTTTTCTTTGCGAACGCTTGTACGCCAGTAGGTTTCAATATTTTTAGTAGTTTATGCAACTGCAAGTATAAGAATATATATGTATATGTAAAAACCCCACCAAAAATGTGTTGCCCCCCCCCCCCCCTTTGTTTTTCCAGGGTTTAACTCGAATGTCATTCCAGCCTTATGGATTCAAGCAATTGCAACAGATCATAATGTCTCGGTTAAACAAAGTCAAGGCCTTTGAGGATGATGCTTTGCAGCTGGTGTCCAGGAAGGTGACGACCGGCACTCGATTACCCTCAACAGATTGATCGTGTCTCAGAGACTTCAGCGATACAATTCTCCTCAGGTGGCTGCTCTGTCAGGTGATGCTCGCCGGTGTTTGGATATCTGTCGGAGAGCCACGGAGCTCTGCGAGCACTCTGCCACCAACACTTCAACCAGAAGATTAGTGGGGATGAATCATGTGATGGATGCACTGAATGAGATGTTTTCTTCCTCCTTCATCACTGCTGTCAAGTAAGATCCTCACAGTAATAGTTGACCATTTTGATAAAGTAAAGATGCCGTGAAATGTGTGCTTTTCAGGTCTGCATCGGTGCAGGAACAGCTCTTCCTTCGTGCTGTCATCGCAGAGTTTCGGCGGTTGGGTTTGGAAGAAGCAACTTTCCAGCAGGTACAAAAAAAAAAGTCACCTTCTGATGGCACAAATCAAAAAGCTTTTCATATAGTTAGCTTTTGAGAGAGGTTATTTATTTATTTGACCTTCACTTTTACAAATAAGGCAATTGAGAACAGATTCTTGAATGAATGAATATTGTCATTTACCTCTCAAAGCATCGTATTGACCCCAACTGGACTGCTCAGGTTGTCTTTTTCCATGGTATGTAAAATGGTGCCAAACATCTACCAAGCCTTATTCTTTCATCAATGTTGTTAGAGCCCAACATTTTTGGGATTTAGAAACCCAGTCAGCAGGGAGTTCATCAATATAACCTCTCAAAACACAGTTCAAATTTGCCCCTATTCAAACAATTCCCCTGCTGCTTTATCAGCTATCCATGATGCAATATTCTTCAAGAAATCTGGGTTATCCTCTCGTGGAGCGTATAAGTAAATATAATGCCACCTATTCTGCCAATTGCCATTACTATTCTCCATTTCTTTTAATCACTGAAACTCCTTTCGTGACAGAAGCAAGCAGCCAACTGAAGATAATTGCAAAAGAAAAAAAAAAGTAATTACTAATTGCAAAAAAAATAAATAAAAAAGAAAGAAAAATGGCCCAATTCAAAACTCAGGACAAAAAGGACATATAGAACTGAGAAAATAGTAAACGACCAATTACAGAATAATGTAGGCTTTCACATACCACACTGGATCAGTCGAGTCCACAGACCTGAGTAATCCAATCCCCGAAGTATCCTGGGCGAATGTTGGTGACACACCCTCCGTGGGGAAGTGGGGTAAAAAAAAAACCTTCTGCCACGGTCGTCCTATATAATGGTCAGACATAGCACTGGTATACGGTTTTACTATTACATTTCAAGCTGCTCATACTGGCCACGAATAATATCACCTCTCTCAGGAAAACGGATACTGCAGATAAGGCCGCATTAATTGTAAAAGTGTAGGTGTAACCAGTGATTTGACTTGACTTGGCCAAGACAAAATGAGCGCGAATTTGGTTGAGACTTACATACTGTATGTGTGACTTGGTCCCACCACTGACGAAAGTCATAATTCAAGCAATTGACTGTTTTCTCCAACGATCCGCCTTGGTCAACTGGTATGTAAGGTTTTGTTTCCGAGTGGTACCATAGCAGGTATTGGCATTTGAGAACTCTAACAGGTGTTGCAGCAAGCACGACAACCCTGTTTAATGCAGCATGTTGCTTCACTGGAAGTACAATTTTAGCCAAGGAATAAAAACAAATGCATATTAACAGTTGCAACTCTTCTGTGTACTTCCCAGGTGTTTATACAGCACCAGGCTCTGTGTCGGGTGGAGGGTCTGCAGTCAATAAGTGTATCAGAAGTTCTTGCAGTCTGTCAACGCCTGGGAGCCTGCAGATTGTTACTGCTCGAGACAAGTCGCTTGGGTGTCCTGCAGCGGATCCGCCTTAATATCAGCCAAGATGATATTCTCTATGCCTTGAAATCTGACTGAAAAAAGGCTATCCTCTTAAGTTTTCCATTTTGTCAAAAATTAATTATAGAATTGAGCTTTTAAATTGTAACATTTTGCCATTGCTCAAATCTGTGTATATTGTCCACTTTGTAATTGCAAGGTTTTATTTCCCTCTTTTCCTGTTGTCTCAAAGAGCTGTATCATAACCCATTTGTCTTTTTATTATTTGCTGATGTCAATAAACTTTACACATATGATTACTGCAGTAGAAATGCTTATTATTATAAATCACAAAAACAAAACTTTCACTGTGTTATTTTCACTGTAGGCTCAACTCATAAAGCAGGGGTGTCCAAAGTCGGTCCTCAGGGGCCACTGTCCCTGCCTGTTTTCCAGCTCTCCCAGGAGCAACGCACCTGATTCAAATCATCAGGAATGCTGCTTCAGAGCTGATCATATGAATCAGGTGTGTTGCAGCCGGGAGAGCTGTAAAACAGGCAGGACGGCGGCCCTCCAGGCCTGGAGCTGGACATCCCTGTCACAAAGGGTTTAAGGCAGGGGTGCCCAACCTTTTTTGACTGAAGATTTATTTTTCGATCAATCAACCTCCCGTGATCGACCCGCTACCGCGCATACGCACGCACTTACACAATGATCCTAGGAGCCAAGTCCTTATTGTTTGGACATATTGATCAACACTGTTTAAAAAAAAAAAGTGCATTCTGTTGGTGACCAGCAAAAAGTCTCTCACCAAAAATTGGCTGACACGACATTTGCATATGCCAAGATAGAGAAGTGGACAATTTGTTTCCTTTGGTACACTCCGAAGACAAGATCTCACTTTCAAAATGACGAAGGCAGACAAAAACGAGATCACTACCTACTTGTATGTACTTCTAAGGAGATCAGTTAATTGGGAATAAGTGATTATATGGGCAACACTTAGTGTATTGTACGAATTTTTACCTGTAATTATGTACAATTGACTTTGAATCATTAATTTAAGGGAAGATTTAAGTTTATTTGAATACCTGTACTTTTTCTGAACTGAAAGACAAACAGGTTGTTATTTTGGTTTGTTCTTTCAAAGAAAACCAATAAACAAAATTGCAACCCCCCCCCCCCAAAAAATAAAATTGCAAATGTAAATAACCAAAAAAAAAATATACAAACAACTTAAAAAGGTACAAAACTTGTATGGATATAGCACCGTGCAGCTGTGGATGCTGAAGTGGTGGTGATTTCCAGGGACAGGGCGATGTAGCGCAAATGATAGCTGCAGTTCGGTGGATACTGCTACAGACTTTGACACCAAGAATGGTTAAGAATGAGAATACACAATTATACAGACATCAGTTGTCAGAGTTTACTGGTTTTAATATAGAAAGACAGACCTGTTTCAACTGTTCACCCTGAACTGCATCTAAAACACTGCAGAGTTAATAGTTTGAACATTGACTTAATTTTTATTAGCTTCATTTGTCTCCCCCTCCAAAATAACAAATCTGCATGATGAGCTGCCTCCTCTAAACACTGAAAACAAAAATTGTATTTTTCAAAATTAAGTAAAGCGTGAAAATGTACGATTGTAGCTTGTCCCATCAAAGAAACGGACATCATTGGACAGTCTGGAATTGAGTGAGCATCACATCAGACAAACATTACTGTCAAGTATCTGTGGAATTCAATCAAGCCACTCTTCTGACATAGCTGAATGGAATTTGACGCTTGCTTGGTCTTGCTTCGTGAATGTTTCACGATTCTGCTTGGTAGTGTGACATTTTCAGTTGTTCTGGGGTGCTTGCGGGACAATTGCTGAACACAGACTGAGCAGCTGCAAATATTCATCGGCACCATCAGACAGGCATTTGTCCACCACCTGAAATGCACCAAACATAACATACAAATTACAGCTGATAATACAGCCCAATTCATTTCTGGTCGAAATCCGATTTGGTCAATAACAGAGACGTTCAAAAACCGAGGTTTGACTGTGTGTGTGCGCGCGCGCTCACACACACACACACACACACACACATATATATA
>NW_017805700.1:322311-325660 GCF_001891065.2 Hippocampus comes | reverse complement strand
CTCGCTCCGCTCCAGTCATTACAGTTCTTCTACGTTTCGATGCCATGATCTACACGACGTAAGTGAATAAAGTTAAAATCTTTGGCAATTGCAGTAAAACGCACGCCAATAAAAAGTCACTTACACGTCTGTTTCGAATCTGATGAATGAAAACGGCGAAGCGAACACGTTTCTTCGGTCGTGTCGAGTGGGTGCTGCTTTTAGCTAGTGCCGCGTTCTACAGGACGTTAAGTGAATAAAGTTAAAATCATTCATAATTACAGTAAAACGCACGGCAATAAAAACTCACTTTACACATCGTCGTTTCGAATCTGATGATCGAAAAACGCGAAGTGAAAATGTGTCTCAGCATCGTGTCTTTCCGTAGCATCGGGTGGGCGTTGCGTGTATTTAAGCTCCCGCGGCATGACGTCTCAATCCGGGTTACGGGTAGTGGAATTTCCGCTTACGTAAGTTCTGGTAACATGAAATATCGTCGTCAAAATGTTAATGCATAGGTTTTTGTTCCGGGTGAAGGAAATTCCTTTTCATAGAATTCCGGGGATGTTTACTCATTTAGCAAGACTAATAAGAAATGCATCTCTTCACTTCCTACCGCCATTTTTTCAGTGATGACAGACTTGTGCTCGTCACTCAAGTCCTGTTCAATGATACAGTCATGAAGTTGACTCAGGATCTGTGTGGCTGCATAGCCTTCATTCACCATGCTCTGACGAAGAAAAGTTTTGACATGAGAAGATGTGAAGTGAGGCCTTGTATGACTTAGTCACATTTTACAACCTACCATGACTGCAAACTCTTGTTTCTCAAAACTTCCTTTCAAGCAGACCTGAAGCAAATCGTTGATCATCTTGGTTGGAACAACCTGCAATAGAGTATAACAATATTTGCATTAAATTTCTGTTTGCATCGTTTTGGCGTTTACAGTGCTTTGTGAATCTGAAAGACCAGCAACTCATGTCAGGTTCATGCATCAGATGCCTGAACTACCGTATTTTCCGCACTATAGGGCGCACCAAAAAGTCTTCCATTTTCTTAAAAGCTCACCGAGCGCCTTAAAATCCGGTGCGTCTTGTTTATGGTCATGACGGTAATACTCGACTACAAGATGGCTCCTTCCTGGAGACATGCTTCCAATGTTATAACTTGCTGTTGGTTCAGTGAACTGTGTCGCTGCTTTAAAAGTTTGTGTTGCAGCTCCGAAAAAAGGAGAGCTGTGGTGTTATTTTTTTAAAACAGTCTCAACAAATACAGGTACGTCTTTGTCTGTCTCTGTGCCTTCTTCCGTTCGACTCGAGAGGCGTTCAAGACCGCCTCCGAAAAACGTAAACTCACGATTACTTCAATGAAACTACAAAAATTTAAAATAATACATCAAAACTGAAAAGCAAGCGAGGATATCACAAAATAAATTCTATAGCCCCCGCCCTACAGAATTTATATTGTGATTTCATCATTTGTGAATACACAACAAAGGAATAAATAACTATGACTGACATCTGATCGTACTGTTGGAGCTACGATCAAGGAAATGCTAATGCGTTTTTCGGAGGCGGTCATGAACGCCTCTTGAGTTGACCGGAAGAAAAGAAGGCACGGAGACGGACAAAGACGCACCTGTATTTGTTGAAAAAAGAAGAGCTGTGGTTGTGGTTTTATTTTTATTTTTTTTAAAACGCAGACTTTATTAATGGTTTTCACAGTCTCAACAAATACAGGTACTGTACGTCTTTGTCCGTCTCCATGCCTTCTCTTCCATTCCACTCGAGAGGCGTTCATGGCCGCCTCTGAAAAACGTAAATTAATTATTACTTCAATGAAACCACGAAGAAAATCAAGCGAGGAAATCACAAAATAAATTCTGAAGGGGGGATATAGAATTTATTTTGTGATTTCCTCGCTTGATTTTCTGTTTTGATGCATTATTTTCAATTTTCGTAGTACAATAATAGTTAATTTACATTTTTCAGAGGCGGTCATGAACGCCTCTCGAGTTGAACAGACGCCTCTCAAGTTGAATGGAAGGAGTGTAGCACCATCTAGTGGAAGCATTGTAGATTGCGCCTTATAATGCAAAGCGTCCAATGTATGAAAAAGATTTACAAAATAGCCATTCATTGAACGTGCGCCTTATAATCCAGTGCGTCTTTTAGTGCGGAAAATACGGAAATTATTTTACACTATTTTGAACCCAACCAGCCATTTTCAGACCCTTTTTTAACCCTAACTCTTGAAAAACATAAGTGCATAGCTGGGATTGAATCTGTAGAGTCTAAATAGACAGATATTTTTTGTTTCTGTAATACTTAAAACAAATAAAGTCTCACTTTCATCACGATTTGCAGCTGATCCAGTATCGGTTGAAAAAAGAATTGGTTTTATTAATTTTATTAACATTACATGTCACAAAGTAACAAAATAATCCAAAGGTACAAGTGGGACTGTATCTTGGTTTTATATGACACAACGTTTCCTTATGTTATGACAGTGCTGTCACTGTCATTTTGCATTCCAACAAAAGAATCATACAATTCGTGGTTGAGGTGTTTCCACACCAACTTAGGCTGGTGCAGTCCTAACCAAGCCTTGTTGTCTGAACTGATAAACCTACTTGCATGAGAGTCGAATCATCATCGAAAACAAACAGAGCAGTCCTGGCGCCCTGTAGGTTAATGACACTCATAGTGGTCATTGGTAACTTAGCCATTCAGCAATTGTTAGGATTAATGCTAATAATTGCTTGAAAATGTTCCTGCATTTACCCAGCCAACAGTTTGCACTGGCTTGTGTCCCCTGTAGGGCTTCACTGATAACATGGATGAAAATAAAATCATTTAAATAACTCAACAAAGCTAATCTTTTGCTCCACAACTTGATTCCTCAAGAAAGCCAAGGAGAGCACATTTCCCCCTATGATTGACAGTAGTGAGCAACACAGAAAGGCAATTGCTTATCAAATCTGCCTCAAAGGTTATGGATTCGAATCTGGGCTTGGACCTTTCTGTGCAGGGGTTGTATGTTTTCCCACGTGCTTGAATTGGTTTTGGTTCGCTTTCCTCTCAATCATCCATTCATCCATTCATCTATTTTCTGATCCGCTTTTCCTCACAAGGGTCATGGGGCGTGTTGGAGCCTATCCCAGCTGTCTACGGGTAGGAAGTGGGGTACACCCTGAACTAGGTTGCCAGCCAATCGCAGGTAGGACATACATAGACCAGAGATGAAAGTGGACTTTCCCGAAAATTAATGAAAAAATATGAATAAATCAAAAAAAATTATATATATATATATAGGCGGCTGGATAGCTCAGTTGGTAAGGCATCGGTTTGGCGTACGGGAGACGGTGGTT
>NW_017805700.1:316151-319948 GCF_001891065.2 Hippocampus comes | reverse complement strand
GCACAGAGGCACTCATCCTGGCTGCTCAGGAGCAGGCTCTGAGCACCAGAGCCATTGAGGCCCAGATATACCACACCAGACAAGACACAAGGTGTAGGTTGTGCAAAGAGGCACCTGAGACGATCCAACACATAACTGCAGGGTGTAAGATGCTGGCAGGGAAAGCCTACATGGAACGCCATAACCAGGTGGCTGGCATAGTCTACCGAAACATCTGTGCGGAGTATGGACTGGAATGCTTCATTATATTCTTGGTCTTCTTAGCTAATTGATGAACCGTCACTTTTGAGGGAGGATTCCGCTGTATTCTGTCAGTCACTTTCAATTCTTCAGCTTTCCTTTTCTTTCTTTCCTTTTCAGCATGCAGTCTCCTCTTGTATCTGCCATAAGCTGTCTGCAAATGATATACCGTACTCTTGTCCACTGGATCATGATGTATATCATCTCAGTGGAAATCCCTTACGGCTGTTGTATTTCTTGCCTTCAGGTCATATTTGACGGTTTGTATGGCTGAATATGTCCTGATGGCTAGCCTATTTGACTTGGGGTCGATAATATCATTCATGACACTGAATGACTGCTCAATTCGTGGCCCAGAAAAGATGCTGAGACAGGCCTTCACTACTTTACCCAGGGCTGGATAGCGTGGCATAACCTCAGACCACCAGTGGTCCAGACGCTTGACCTTTGATGTCAGAGGCAATTACTCTAAGACTGCAAGGGAAGCTCAGCTAGCGACACTCTCTTTGTTGAAAACGACTAGTGACAAATTAATCTGTATAATTCCCGTACCGTATAAATTAACGGACACATTTTATTATGTAGCCCGAAATTGACCTTCCCCTCCTTGACAGACCAGCATCCGCCACTGATATCTATCTATCTATATATATATCTATATATATATATCGTATATACACAATACAATCTGATTTATATAGCGCTTTCACAACAGCCGCAACTGTAACACAAAGCGCTGAACAAAACCGTTAACAAAGTAAAATAATGAACACAGCACATTGCAAAACACGGACAGTCATGCAATCGTGACCACTTCTCCCTCGTACGCTTTGTTGTTTAAAGCCTTTTGGGGTTAAAGAGGAGAGAATCTAAGTGACTTACCGGGTTTGTCGACCTTCCGAATGTAGTCAGACAAAAAATCTCCGTTCAAGTCCCTTTCTTCGAGCCATGACCACTTGAACGTGTTCCTCACACTCGCGTCTATTGCGCGTAAATCTGCTTGTCTGTCTACCTGCTTGAACATTACGCACAAACAACTTTACATATAGAGCTCAAATACTCAATATTTAATGATTTATCTGGACTTTGAGGCTTCCGTTGTCGCCGAAATTTCGAAAGTCCAAGGTAGGGGAGTGGTGTTGCCGTTGCTTGCGTTTGCTGTTGTCGTAGCGTCTTCTGACGTCGGTTGCATCGGCGCTGATTGGTTGAAACCAAAACGACGCTCTCATGCGTACATGTTCGCGCTGACGCAAGTACAGCAGAGACCAACCGAGTGCTGCGGCGCGCTTCGCTCAAATGGTGTCACTACAAGCAAAACAACGAACTCAAACGCGTGTTCATTCAATGTTGTCAACTAATACCCGGATTAATTTTAGGCAATTTTCCGGAGGATAATTAATTTCCCGGAGGAAAATTTAGGACAATTTGAAAAATCCGTAATTCCGGGAAAATCCGGAGGACTTTCATCTCTGATAGACGAACAAACAGTCGCGCTCACACTCCCACCTTGGGACAATTTACAGTGTTCCATTGACCTGCCACGTATGTTTTGGAATGTGGGAGGAAACCGGAGTACCCGGCCAAAACCCACGCAGGCACAAGGAAAACGTGCAAACGCCACACAGGAAGGCCGTAGTCAGAATTGAACCCTGCAACTTTGCACTGTGAAGCGGACGTGACAACCAGTCATTCACCGTTCCGCCCTCCTTTCAATCATCAAAATAAAAATAAAGAGTTTAACCTTTTTGACATTTCAGCTAACAATACTTTTCATTTGAACATGCTAAGAATGTTAAAACATTGTCCGTTAAAGGTTTTATGATGATGATAATAGTTTCATTATGAAAAATTATTTCTTTGACTTCCGATGGCAAATTGTGTATTCCACATCAAGCAGTCGATAAATGTTCATCTTTTTGTTAAAGTGTAATGACCCTTCCTCATGGTAGCAACAATAAAATGTGTAACATTGATGTGTGACTCGGAAAATCATTATTGGTGGTACTCTGATAAGTTTTGGGCTGTCTAAAAACACAGCACTATAGCTCTAAAAGTGATTTTAGTGCAACACACGAATGAACTGACTTTGAATGAATTAAAGATAGTCATGGCACAAAAATGCGGTAAGTGGTTAAACGATGGGTCGATGAGGCATCATTAGCTGTGTTGACACAATGACACACTGTGTTGATACTGCCACTGAATACTGACACCTGCTGTACTTGAAAAAAATAGTGTAGACTGAACAGATAATGATTTTATGACCTACTGTGTATATCATTAAAGTCTTTGCGTTCATATTGTATTATTCCATATCTGTCAATAATGTGAACATGTATAACAATGTGAAAATCCATGTGAAAATGATGTGAATGAGGATGCTTGTGAACTTTTTGTCTTTACAATTTTTAATTAAAAAAAAAATTCTCCAATGTTTTAAAATTAAATTTGTTGCATTTCTTTCAAGCAATTGCTCCTGCCGTGTAGAACAGACGCTCACATGGCACTGATGATGCTGTCGTACACAAGAACTCTGGCTAACAAGAAGAGGTTGGGACAAAATAATTTACGTCCACAAAACATTGTGGGCTGAAACACTTACACTGAGCCATCACAAGAGCAAAAAGAGCTAAAAATCAGATCTTACCCCAGCTATTTCGATGACGGCAAGTTCTGTAATCTCATTGTTGACATTGAGGCGTGCAGCACTCTGAAGGAAGGTGATGGCTTTCCGCAGGTCTCCTTCCGACACCCTCACTAATGCTAATATACTCTAGATGGGCAAGACACATTACAAAAAAAAACAAAAAAACATTAGACCACAGCACAGGCAACATGAAAAAAATTTGTCACAATTTAAATCAAGGGGCTCCAACTCAAATTATGTCAGGGCCTTGGGAGATTGTAATTACTGGGTATTGATTCATGCAAAGTGCTTTGGGTTTGATTCACACTTCTGAAATAAATTATTCACCTATGTGAACTCAACAACAGAGTGAATAAGGGCGATATAAATCAATATTTTGGTACTTGGCAATCATGTTAACTGTTTCTCAGAATAAATATCCAAAAAGATTTAACAAAGTAGGAAACATAGATCAATAAGCATCACCATTTTCCGAAATCGCTGCAATTGTTTAAATTTTCAAATATTTATTTCAACACTAACGCAAGCACTACCTGGCTAATCATGTGCTGCCAATGGGCACCATGTTGGTGAGCCCTGTCCAACACCATACTATGAGCTCATCTCATGTCTCTGATTGCAATGTTCCGAAGGTTTCGCTCATCAAAACACTGACCACAACCTGGAAATTGTTCTCATGCTACCATATGAAGGAGCACATCAATGTGCGAGGGCCGATCATCAAGGAGCTTCCACAGGCATATCTTAAATTGAGGGCTGCCTGGTGGATCCTCCGAGGAAGAACTGTAGCTCCGCAATTGTGACATATGAAAATAACCGTGTCGAAAGATAATTTTATGTATAGATAGAAAAGGATAATTTCTCTCTCTCTCTCTCTCTCTATATATATATATATATATATATATATATA
>NW_017805700.1:313622-313869 GCF_001891065.2 Hippocampus comes | reverse complement strand
GGCGTCAGGTATGGTCATCTGGATCTACCTCTCAGGTATCGGCCTTTTCATCACCCCTCTCTGGGCCTCCGTCAATTGACTCACATCTTTCCGAGCCGCCTTGATCTTCGCCTCCAACTGTCTTTTCTATGGTAGGTAATGTATCTCATGGCTCCCATGGTTGCTCCTATTGCCAAGCATCTCGAGGATCACTGATGCTGAAGCGTATATCAGCTCATTGGTTTCCGATATCGTTACCGTAGGGGTC
>NW_017805700.1:311438-313002 GCF_001891065.2 Hippocampus comes | reverse complement strand
TTTTTTTCTCCTACATTACACCTTATGCAAATTAATTATGATCATATATTCAGGAGAAAAATGCCCAATTGAAACGGTAGCGATGCTTGCATTCACTGAAATTTAAACAGAAAGACCTTCCTACTGCTTTTTCTTACCTGTGTTGTAGATATTTCAACGTCCAGGTTTCTATTTTTTTTTCTCTGTAAATGTTTTAGGCCAATGCCTGTATGTGCATGTTTGTTTTGAACCCAGACAAAATGAAGACACAGTTAATCGGAAATCCACCGTGGAGAGTCAAAACGCCAACGCTCTAAGTAAGCAGCTGTTGCGGTTTGACACAGCACGATTTATTTCATATACACACACACACATGTATGTGTGTATATATATATATATATACATACATACATACATATATATATATATAGCTCTCACCGAAATACATTTCCAAATATTTTGCTTTCATGGCTCTTAGTCAAAAAGGTTCCCGACCCCTGCACTAGAAGGTGGTACGGTACAGGAACTACAATATCATACAATTTCATTTATATAGAGCAGGGGTGTCAAACCCATTTTTTGTCACGGGCCATATTTTAGTTCCTGTTTCCCTTGGAGGGCCGTTATGACTGAAACCATATAAAGGAGTCAAGAACAACGATTTATTCCACTATTGTTTAAGTTACTGTAATGAGAGATTTAGCAACAAGAAATGGTTACAATACCTCTCTTATTTATTACGCAAGAGAATATGAATTTTGGGACAGATTTTAGCAAGCATCATGGAAGTTGACGTTTGATTTGCTTTTGCGGGTCACATAAAATGATGTGGTGGGCCATATCTGGCCCCCGGGCCTTGAGTTTGACACCTGTGATATTGAGCGTTCACAATGGCTGCATACAATAAATACAAATGGCATTACAAAACAATAAATGAAAGACAAAAGTTATGAAGACAATTGATTCAACAAAAAGGCTCACATCCACAAGGGGTTAAATGTCCTTAGAACTCTTGCTTGTCTCCTTTTTCGTTTAATCAGTAGTTAACTATGCCTGTGGTATTATCTTCGTTTCATAATGGCTGCGCGGAGCTCACAAAGTAATTGTCTGAGTGTGTTTTGGCAAATGCACATGCCAATTAGTGTCGGGCAGAACCCTTTAGGTTACAATTGCTTCCTGTTACTAATCACCACTAGATGGCATCTTAACACTAACAGGGAAACAACTCGATGGGGAATACAGAGAGTTATACAGGCTCTTTATAATAGGCACATCGGACTATAGGGCGCACTGTCGGCTTTTGAGAAAATTGAATGCTTTTAGGTGCGCCTTTTAGTGCAGAAAATACAGTATTCTTTAATATACATCCAAGCTTGAGCAAGTATTCAGAAACAAATGATTCAGTCCAAAAGAGTTTGCCCATGAAAAATCTACCTCACAGGTTTTATGTGCTTGAGGTAATAAGTGGTTAAACCTGTTTTTAGATGTGAGAGAGGTATTGATATGTTTTTGGTTTAACACACACGCACGCACGCACGCACGCACGCACGCACGCACGCACGCACGCACGCACGCACGCACGCAC
>NW_017805700.1:309745-311414 GCF_001891065.2 Hippocampus comes | reverse complement strand
ACACACACACACACACACACACACACACACACACACACAGTCATGATCAGCTTTGCTACGTGTAATCATGATCATGTGTTTTATAAGTGTATTGAGAGGATTGATGTCAATATGTTACCCAGATGGGCAAGTAGACTGTTGATGGTGAATTTACAAAAATAGGGCAGAAATACAAGTGAGCAGACGTTCCAATGGGTGGTGGCAAACTAAGAGATACATGTTGAAGAAATGGATAACAAGAACCATCTAAAACTCGTCAATATGTGGAAAAAGCACTTCTTGGTACAGCCTTCTTGTGACTCCATATACAAGGTTATAAAAGTGAACGCCCCCAAAATTCGGGGTTCTTTTGGTCCGAGACGTCGGACTATCTTCTTTAATTGGACAACGGGGTCAGCTACATTGAACTGATAACTTTTCATTTCTTTTCTTGCTCTGTGTATGAGACTCAGAGCAGAGAGAGATAATTTGTTGTCCATTGGACTTATCAAAACTTGAGCATTAGCGACAGGGAGGGGAAAAAAATACTCGTTTCATAGAAGGGAGCCATTCATAGTAGGGATTTTATTCTTATGCAGGACTTGTAAATATAAATTAGTTTTGAGGAAGTAGACGAATGGCAAGCTTGCCTACCACCCAAAAGGATAATTTTGCTCGAGACGTTTTTGCACAATGATATTCCTTTGTTTTTGACAATGTGAGGAATTATAACTCCTTTACCTCAGGATTTTAACTCGGTGGACAGTTTTTGACTGATTTCTACGCAAGCTGCATGTGAGTAGGATTAATTTAGTTCAGTGACATATAATCTTTTATTGTCATTTATTTTAGTTTTTACGATGTTATTATCTACTTATATTCAACTTGCTGTCTTGCTTAGTCTATGAAATATCTCTAATCTCACTTTATACTATTTTTGGCATTCTTATTTAAGACTACGCTCATTAATTTTCAATGATTGACAGTTAATCTCACACCATCGGACCTGTCATATAGAATTCTTTTAAGTTACTTCGGCTCTAAATTAAAGTGAAATGAGTCCTTGCGATTATATTAATGACAGCTAAATTTACCTAGGTCTTACCAAATGCAATAAATAATTTAGAAAGCAGAACTACTGTGAAAAGGGTGTGATGGGATTGATTTCTTATTTCTGCTAAATGTTGATCAATCGAGAAATTAACTGATTTAAGACTGGTGCTCAAGAAATAAGAAATAAGGCAATTCGAACCTAGGTGTGTCTTCTTTTGTGATTGGCTTAAAGCAGGGGCCCCCAACCTTTTTTGCCCTACGGACCGGTTTATGTCAGACAATATTTTCAGGGACCGGCAATTAAGGTGTGGCGGAAATAATACAACAAAATAATATGGTATGAGCTGCATGAAAACTGTGGCGTTTTCGAAATATAAGAATAAACACAAGGCGCGTCTAATCTGGCCGCAACACTTCGATCGCTATGGCAATGTTTAATGCCTTCAAAATACGATACAACGCAAATTCAAAGTGCATGAAAATGACGACTCACCACAGCACCGAGCTTGATTTTCTGCAACCAGACGGTCCCATTTCGGGGTAATAGGAGACAATGACACCTCAAGTGTGTGGTTTATGTCCAGTCTACTTCGTAATTTTGTTTTCGTCGCCGTTGCTGCAGAAACCCCCCGTCTCA
>NW_017805700.1:305281-306004 GCF_001891065.2 Hippocampus comes | reverse complement strand
AATATATTTTTTACGACAACTGTCTTGTCCACGGTGTCTTTTATTCGTTCCACTGGGGTTTAGCAAATGTGTTGATAAAGAGACGAAAATCTCTACTGTTATTAATGTTTGTGTCTCAACATGGCTACGCTCATGAAAGCAAAACAACGAACTCAAACGCGTCTTTGTTCAATGTTGTCAACTAATAGCCGGATTAACTTTAGGCAAATTTTCCTCAATTGCCCGGAGAGATTTTCATAAAAATTTGAAAAACCCGGAATTCCGGGAAAATCCGGAGGACTTTCATCTCTGAGGATAAAAATGACAGTCAATACAACATAGTTGGTTCCGAGATCCAACTAACGGCAATGCTAGTTTACTACTGTAAGCAAGATTAAATGTTGCACTCACCCATAAAGTTCTCTCGCAGCAGCTAATATGGTAGAGGTCTTTCCTGTTCCAGGTGGACCATAGAAGAGCAAGTTTGGAAGCTAAATTTGCAACACAAGCATAATGGGCATATTGGTGTACGATTTTGAAGTGTACAACTCTTCAAAGCTACAGTATACACATACATAAAGGTACGCATTAAGTGTGCAACACTAAATGCATCTTGGTGGTCACGGTCTCACTTAACATTCATCATCATTGTTTTCTGAGGGAGGTGAAGAGGCTTGTGTTGGTGGTGTAGAAGGAGGCTCTCACTTGACTCGAAGATATATACATATTATATATATATATATA
>NW_017805700.1:303609-304408 GCF_001891065.2 Hippocampus comes | reverse complement strand
ATGAGAGACAATAAAATGAATGACATGCCGGCTCAGACGTCGCCCGGCCAAACAAGGTCTGCGTCAGGTGCTGGGGAACCAGAGCACCTTGATGAAAAATGGGCTACTGGAACAAAGCGGAGATGGGCGAGATGCGATAACATGGCTCTGTTGGAATGCTACTACTCAAGCAACCCTAGTCAGAGGGGTTACATGCAGAGAATGCGGGCTGAATGGTTACTTCGAAACCCACAGTCACGGTTGACCACGAAACAACTAGTAGCTCAGTGTTCCAACATCCACAAACGACAATTGCTGTCACAACTTGAGATTGACGAGGTACAACGCAGGGCCCACGGTGAAAGGCCCCAGTCTGCCAGATCAGAGGAGGAGGTCACACAATAGATTGGGAGGCAAGCCCCAATGAATGCAAATGCAGATGATGAGATTGGGAGGCCAGCCCCAATGAATGAAATGCTGAGCGAGGCAGCAACTGACCTGAAAGCTAAGATCATGGCGAGAATGGAAGCTGGGCAACCTAGAAACCGATTACAACGACTATGTGAAGTACCACCTGAAAGTCTCATGGAAAGTGTGAATGCAGCACTGAGGGCGATCCCAACCATAACGATCACGGAAACCAATGAGCTGATATACGCTTCAGCATCAGTGATCCTAGAGATGCTTGGCTATAGGAGCAACCATGGGAGCCAAGAGACACATTACCCACCATGGAAAAGACGGTTGGAGGCTAAGATCAAGGCGGCTCGGAAAGATGTGAGTCAATTGACGGAGGCCCAGAGAGGTGTGATGAAAAGGC
>NW_017805700.1:299591-301175 GCF_001891065.2 Hippocampus comes | reverse complement strand
AGGGCTCAGAGAGGAGCTGGAGAGAGCCTGGAAGGTAAAGGTGACAGTCGTGCCTGTGGTGGTCGGAGCACTTGGGGGCAGTGACCCCCAAACTAGATGAGTGGTTGCAACAGATCCCGGGAACAACATCGGACATCTCAGTCCAGAAATGTGCAGTGCTAGGAACAGCAAGGATACTGCGCAGAACCCTCAAGCTTCCTGGCCTCTGGTAGAGGACCCGAGCTGAATGAGGGATGGACACCACCCGAGGGGTGAGACGAGGATTTTTTTTTTTTTATACACACACATACATACATACATGTACTAGAGCTGTCAAACGATTAAAATATTGAATCTAATTAAAAACGCAACTGTCATATTTAACTCAAATGAACTAAAAAATAATCGGGATTACTCACTCATTTTTTTATCGTTTCTGAATTTCCTTTGATATGTTTTTGTCCTATTTTCCCCATTTTAATGCTCTCATCAACATGGAAACATGAATCAGTTTTCTATGTTGTAGAAAAGGCTCAGCTCGTTCCTTCATTTATCACGAGATGTTCGTGTTGACGCATTCAAGTATCGCGTTATTTCAGCACCTGCCAATTCCGGGTTTGCGTCATTCCGTTCTTATCGATTTCAGCCTTTGTCCTTTCAATTCCTTTGTGCCGTTTACCCAGTGGCGGACCCTGAGGGCCAGCAAGGCCTTCTCTGCTGGCCTAAACATTCTCAGAAAAATAAATTTACTTTGATGTATTTTATGTTATTTTATAATTTATGTTATTTTATTTTCATAAATATGTAAACAAAATTATTCTCTGTATTCTTTACATCATATTATTTCCACTTAGTTGAGTGGCTGTTATTTTAAATAACATTGAAAGCCACTCGATAAATAACTTATTTATTATGGTAGAGTTTTTAACCAATCATATTTCAGCTAGCTTGCGTTGCCAGGTAAATATAACTTGCTCGGGGCCTTCAGATTAAACAGAGCAGGCCCCTGTGCACTGTAAGTGAACGGGCACAGTCAGGTTTCAATAGCCAATCAGATCACGAGTGAGACTCGTGATCTGTATCCTGTATCCTGACTTGTTCTCGTCTGCGTACTAGGGCTAGCGAGAAGGTCTTGCGTCGAGACTGGCCGTGCGCGTTCGGTGATTGGATGAGCGCCCTTTCTGTTTCCTGAGAATTGTATCCTGACTTGTTCAATAAAGATTTAAAAAAAAAAAAAACGATTGGATGAGCGCCACCCGCGAGAGCTGTCAATGCATTTAACCCAAAATGGCTGAAGGAGAAGACGTTGATCTGGTTGTGGAACTACTTTCCACACAATTTTCAAGACGGACCTTCCACCAAAGCTGGACATTGTGCGAAGAGGTCGCCCAACTCTTGCGCTAGCTAACCTGTCCCAGCAAGGAAAAGGGGTTGTCCGTCATTTTCAGACGAGCAATTATGAACGCTACCCGTGGCTCACAGCCTCTGTGAAATGCTGCAACTCGTACTGCTGGGAATGCCTATTGGTTCCAACTGACCGATTTGGTGTTTGGAGCCACACTGGATTGTTTTACTAAGGCAGCAAGGAAACGGCTGGGGACCTTA
>NW_017805700.1:297804-299407 GCF_001891065.2 Hippocampus comes | reverse complement strand
TGCACGAAAGTTCGTTCAATCTCAGCTGCTCAACATTTTCAGTTATTTGCTGTTGTATCGCCGATTTTCAAAATGCAAATGATCTGTTTATTTTCAAAGAATAGTTTGTTTTGTTATTGTTTGGTTGGTGTCTTGTATGAAACTGCGACATTGCGCAATTTATTGGACAGACTTGGGTGGCATTTTATTTCGTATTTTTAAATCATCTTTTTATTTTTGACTATCTGTAAATTTAGTTCCCTGCTCTTAATTGTGAATGCATACTTGATGGTTTTAAATGCTCCTGAAATTAAGTGCTTCTTGACGAGCCTATATTGTGTATGTATGTGACGTCACTGAAGGCCTAAGGTTGAAATGCACGGCCCGCCACTGCGTTTACCTCATCGGCGATTCCCTAAGCCCTCGAGTACATGAACAAACGTGAGTACAATGTGGTGTATTTGTCCTGTTTAATTAGTTGCGACTGGTGTTCGCGAGTGTGCTAGCCGCATTAGCATGCTAGCATCGGGCCGCCACGTTCGCGAGTGCTAGCCGCATTAGCACACTAGCATCGGGCCACCGCGTTCGCGAGTGTTAGCCACGTTAGCGCGTTAGCATCGGGCCGCCACGTTTCGCGACGATTACCTGCTAATACCGAGGCATCGTTTATAATTTTATGTTTAGTTGTGTTAATAGTGCCATGTCTGTAGCTCCTTCCTGTTCTGAAGACGACCATGTGTATTTTGTTTACAAATGTGTTTCGGCCTTAGTTTCATTACCTGTAAGTGTAGTTAATTCATGTGGCCCCTAGATGGTGCCATTACCCTGCAGTTGATTTGTTATTCTTTCATTGCATCCGGGAGTATAATGAATGTTATGTTAAAACATTGAAGTTTCCTTTTCTCACATTTGTAGACTCGAGCCCTCTTCAATCAATTCCTCTTCATTCGTCGACCCCCCTATTCAATCACCGAAACCACCACTCGATCTCTCTGGAATTCCTGTCTCTTCCTACCTGTGCTCTGACCGGCACACCATCTAGTCTATAGTTATCTCATTAAAACGAATCAGCTCCTTCGCCTCCCTAACATTTCTGGTCCTTTGAGCCGGATAACTGTATTCAAGATGCACCCAGCGGAAGAGATGTATCCTCCTGTAAGACCTAAGCGACGAACCCAGCCTCCCCCTGCCCTACAGGAATATCAATTGGATTACATAGGATACGTCTCCCGTGTTGTCATCTAACCAAGTGTAGTCATCCGAAATGATGTCTACACAAAACCGTAGAGAGACTTGCGCGTAAGAAGGACCAACAGAATCAACATAGCCTGACTACTGTGTTCAAAGCAAACTTGAGAAAAACAAAGTATGCAACCATGGCTTAAATCCACTATTGGCTGAGTACTAGTTTAGCTTAGATGTGCACTTTATAATGTTATATTGCTCTGTTTTGATTCCATAAAAAGAGCTGTTAAAGCAGCTGTTGTGTGACAAAATATTTTTTTCACTGTTGTTGATGGACAGTAATATTGTGTGAGAGATTATGTGTGAATAACTGCTCCAAGTGAAAAATGTTCATGTAAAATTGAAAATCGAAATTGTTATTTCAGTAAATATTTGCATT
>NW_017805700.1:295632-296895 GCF_001891065.2 Hippocampus comes | reverse complement strand
GTGTGGTTGTGTGTGTGTGTGTGTGTGTGTGTGCGTGTGTGTGTACACACACGCACACACACACACATACACGTGCGTGCGCGCGCGCGCACGCACATGGCCGATCAAGCATGAATTAGTTTACACAAAACGCTATTCAAATACTCGACATTCAATGATTAATCTTCCTTTTGTGTGCACACTTGTACCCTTTGTGGCTTCTGTTCGGGCCGAAATTTCGAAATCTCCAAGATATGGCGAGGCCATGAGAATGCGAGGCGAGGGGATTACTGTTGTGGCGACTCCACTCAAGCTAAGCGAGCCTCAGCAGTAAAATAGTCCGCTGCTCTCTGCTGTGCGTGTTTCAGCGCGAACATGTACGCAGGCGCGTCTTTTGATTTCAACCAATCAGCGCCGACGCAAATGACGTCACACAGGACAACAGCTAAGCTAAGTTAGCCGAGACGACACTCGAAGTCGGACGGACACGATTTTCTGCCAATCTGTGTTTTTCCCTTTTTGGCCAAATATATTTTTTTACGACAACTGTCTTGTCCACGGCGTCTTTTATTCGTTCCACTGGGTTTTAGCAAGTGTGTTTATAAAGAGACGAAAATTGTTTGGGGACTATACCCCCACATTCTAGTTGAGATGGTATAACCCAAGTGGCAAAATGACGCTTGCTACTGTTGTTGCGAGTTGCCATTCGTTCTACTAAACCATTAGTCAAACGCCATCATGTCTTCTGTCGTTATTACACAAACAAAAATCTCTTTACTGTTACTAGTGTTAGTGCCTCAATATGGCTACGCTCGTGAAAGCAATACAACGAACTCAAACGCGTCTTCGTTCAATGTTGTCAACTCATATCCGGATTATGCAAATTTTCCTCGATTCTCCGGAGAAATTTTCATAAAAATTTGAAAAACCCGGAATTCCGGGAAAATCCGGAGGACTTTCATCTCTGAATACACTTGCAGTAAAAAGAACTAAGGGTTAAATGATACTTGTACTGTATCTGTGTCGAATCGTTCAATGCAGTGGTTATGGATTGGTCACACATTGCATCGAGTAATACCCTTTTTTTTCCTTTAAGGCCAAACAAAAAAGATAGTGTGTTTCCGGTAACATGAAATTTCAGCATAGGATCGGAAGGTGGGACAAAGTTTTTTTTTTAATCTTTTTTTTTTCCCCCATCAAAAATTTAAACAAAATAACCATAAAACATAAAACAAGAAGACATTGAACCCGCCGCTCCGCGGCCGGCGCCGCACTCACCTATTT
>NW_017805700.1:284545-295533 GCF_001891065.2 Hippocampus comes | reverse complement strand
AGATCGCGGCCGCCGCCATGTTTCAATGTTGTTGACAGACGACAGGGCAAACGACGCTCGCGCTCAATGTGAATATCGCGAGAGTTTGCACCGATGTAAACCCTCTACACAAAAATGTAGAGGGTTGTTTGAAAAAAATGCTGACCGTAAAGTTTTTTTTCGACGTAGAAATTCTCAGTCGGTCGGGTTACCGGAAACACACTACTTTTTTTTCTACGCCTAATCAATGGCAGTGCAAAAACCGTAGCCTGTTTCAGGAGCTCCAGACCCCAACCTTGTCATGCCCAGAACAGTGATTGTTACAGACATTATAAACAAATAAAAATTATGGGTCAAATTCAGGGGTCGCCCAAGCCGATGCAGAGCTGGTGTCCCCCCTCCGTCGATCACGATACAGACATCGTTTTTAATCATTCCTTAATCGAACAAATAACGTGACACGATTTACATGTTTAACAAATCACGAATGAATGCAAAATTGTCTGAAATACAATATGAATAAACTTGCCTTAAAATAAAAAAATCCTGTACCTAAGTGAAGAAACTATAGGGGTGTTCACATGGCAACATTTGCTCCAGAGCTACGCCGGCGCTGCGCCAGTGGAGCGGTCACACGTGCAAATTTGCTCTGGGGTAGCCCCGGAAAACAGCTTACACCAGAGCAAATTTGATCCACCTCAGGGAGGTGGTTTAAAAATTTGCTCTGGAGCAAATGCTCGTTTGCGGAGCAGCAGCAATGTAAATTTGCACGTGTGAACTCTCCCATTTGCTCTGGAGCAAATGCTCGTTTGCGAGGTGGGAGTAGCCTCGCTACGCATGAGAAGACTTGATTACGTACGGCGAGAATGCGTTGCTTTCGTGCTCTGTCGGACTTTCGTCATGTGTTTGTTTAATAACAACACAAGACATGGCTGGTAACAGTAGCAAGCACCTCTTGGGTTATACCATGTCAACTAGAACGGGGGAATAGTCCCCAAACGTCATCTTTCCTTTTGTAGGAGACTGGACTGTCTCGGAGTTGTTTGTGTAGTTTGTTCCTTTGTTGTGTGTTCACAACCCCTCGCCCCCCATAGAATTTATTTTGTGATTTCCTCTCTTGATTTTCTGTTTGGCGCATTACATGTTTGCTTTTCTGAGTGTCATTGAAGTCATTGGTGATTGACGTCTTCGGGGGCGGTCACTCTCGAGCTGAAGGCATGGAGACCGAGAAGGAGAAGGACGTGCCTGTACAGTAGTTGCTTGAGTTGTGTATAAGTTTTAAAGAGAACCAACACGACAGCTCATTTGTTTTCTGTTGTTTTGCTCCGCTGCCGAAACTGCCGTGTGATCGCAAGTGGAGCTACACCGACGCTGCGCCGGTGCTGACATGCTCAGCGGCTTTGTACGTGTGACCGCTTCACAAAATTTGCTCCGGAGTAAAATATATCGCAACAAAAGACATCGGTGTAGCGCCGGAGCAAATGTGTGCCGTGTGAACACCCCTTATAACTGCACCAATAAAAATCAAATTCCAATAGCCATAGTTTGCACAAAAATGCACATTACCGACATTAATACACACACGCGCGCACATGCACACAGACACACGCACGCGCGCACGCACATACACACGCACACGCACACACTGTGATCCCTCACTTATCGAGGTTAATGGGGGCCGGGACGCTGCCGCGATAAGTGAAAAACCTCGAAGGAGGGTTCGCTCCCCCCTCGGAATTTTTGTGTATGTGTATGTGGGTACCCATGCTTGCTTAAAATATTAAATTATATAAAACATATTATACTTTACTTATTTGAGACAAAGACGACAGCAGTACGTGTATTTACTTTATCTTTAAATATAAAAACTTATACAGTAATCAACATTAATCAGCACTGCCTTCTGAGAGAGGCTTAGAGACTTGTGTTCGTGGCATAGAAGGCTCTCACTTTACACTGTGACGGTGTAACCGCCGTTAGCCTCCATATAGCTCCTGGCCAGCTATACCCGTGCAGCCGATGTGTTTATGATAAGACAATTAATCGGTATTGATGAGGAGGCGACGGCGAAGAGAGACCTGCTGCCGCACACGTAGCAAACAGAATAGACAGTATGCCAGAGAATCAACAGCGTGAAGATGGCAGACAGTGCGCCAGTGTGTGTGGCGATGCTACTGCTACTTCGCTTTATTTACTATTCACAATGCTTCGTGCCATTCTAACTGAGTCTCGACTGGTTTATGATCGCCAATCATTGTTGTTGTTTCAACAATATGTTGGAGGTTCGGCTGCGTTTGGGCAAGGTGGTGGTGAGAAGACGTTTCTGGCAGACATAGCGGCTGACCTCAACCCTGTTCACGCACTCCCTTCACGGAAGCGCCGCCGCACTGTGGCAAACGTAGCGAGGTCAGCTCGTAAACCTAAAACAGGAACTGAGACACACTTGGATCGCTGCTCGTTCCCGAATGCACGGAATTACTCAGTCGTGGCGCGCCCTAGACCCCTTGGCTTGGGGTTAATATTTTTAAATTTTGGCAAAATCGCACGATTTTTGCCAAAGTTTTGGAATAAAAAATGGAAGCCACCAGGGCATGAAAATTTGGAACATGTTGAAATTGGAATGAGGTGAATCAGATTAATTATGTTATACTCCCAAAAATGTGGGAGTAGTAAGATTAATAATCATAATAATAATAATAATAATAATCATGTATTGGAATAATGTGTGAAGGCCTGAGCCTTCACACATTAACTGACAAAACTCACCTGTTTTGTCTGTGACTGCTTGTTGCAACCAAACTTGTTTAAATTTTTTTGCAAATATATTTTCAGTCACTGTCAATGTTTACATCATACCAAACTACAGTATACCATTTGAGATAACTTTACATTAGCAAATATGATCATGCTGTACTGCCCCAGAAAAGGGTGTGACAAAATCCATCTCTACCAGAGCAAAAGTTAGTGTAGAGCCCTGCAGTTACTGATTTGCTTTGATGTAGAATGTCATTGTTGGCTTGAATATTTGGAGTTAAAAGGAGGAAAAAGTTTATTTCGTTTTCCAAAAATCATAACAAAACCAGAGATTTGACACCCACCCAAAGAAAGCGATTGATGAAGAAAACTGTACACCTCTTTTTCACCACTTGCTGTTGCCATGGTTACAAGGCACACACATCACTGTTGGTTAACATTCTGGAGAGAGCTTCACATTCAAATGCAGATGTGCTGTTGCTTCCCATGTCCTCTTAATAGTTATCATCCACATATACAACACCCTGTACTGCTCCCTGCGTGTTGTTTGACCAAAAGATTGGTCCTAATTTTATTTAGCACCTCTGCCTTTCATTGTATGGAAATGCAACATCAGATTTTAATGATAATACCGGTACTTAGGTTAAATACCTTGGGTTGCCCAGTGTGCCCTGTGGAAAGGTCAAAATTGCTGATTTCAGAGGCCTTTTTTATGTCACATCAGATCTTAATGAAAGTACTGTGCTTGGATACCTGGGGTGGCCTAGTGTTCTGTAGACCTGATGTGGTTGCGGGATAATGAAAACTTAATTTTTAATTTTTATTTTTTACATTCAGGCATGTAGGTCAAAATGTCAGATTTTAAAGGCCTTTTAATTTAAATCAGACATCAGATCTTATTGAAAGTACTGTGGTTGGATACCCGGGGTTCCTTAGTGTTCCTCGACCTGGTCTGGTTCCGGAATATAAAAAATTCATTTTTTGATGATTTTTTCAAAATCCCGGGTAACTTTCAGCATTGATGTAGAGTTAACATTAACTTTGCTTTCGAGCTCAACTTCAGAACGCTTCTTGGTGCTATTCTGAGACCGTTCTCATTCTCCCTGCGTGAACTCGTCGTTGGCTGACCGCTGATAAGTTATTTTACGTTATAATATTAAACACTAACCACTGACGTGCTGGAATTAGTTGGACAACTTTTATTTTGAAGGTGGCCAACGCCGCTCGCTAGCGGCCAATTACCGTAATGCACAGTATGAACAATCGCTGTGCCGTCTGACTTAATTTAAATTTAGCGAGTGGAGGCTGGCCTGACCGCAGTGAAAGACGTGAATGTGCCCGAGAACCCTACTATGGGGGTTATGGTTAAGGTTAGGCTGGTAATGCAGATAACATACTATTTTCAGTGACAAAACAAGATGGTAAACTTTGTGTACAGAGACAGAAGAGAGTAAAGCTCGGCAGGAATCACTGGAAGTGCTTGACAAACGGCAAAACTACCGATTCCCGCCCAGCAGCCTACATATCACGCCAAAACAAGCTATTTAACAACCTACTGTAACCAGGGTAAGATAATTGATTCAGGACAGGCCAAGAATTCCTCGCTCAGGCGACTGACTGATCAAAATGACGCCAGCAGGAAGTCGGCCGGGGGCAAAAATAAAAATAACCATCGCGATGAACATAAAAGACATTTTCCATTTTGGTTTGAAACAATGTATTTAAAATTGCACTCTGTTGCCTTCACTAACTCTCATTGTCATGAAGAATAGTTGTAAAATGGCCTAACAAAATATAACTGCAACTGGAACGGTCAACCCAAAAAAACATGCCTGTAGCTTACCAAGAATAAGCATGAGCTTCACGTTTCATACGCGCTCAAATTCGCCTACCTGTTACCCACGTAGCGCAAACTCAGTCTTCAGTTTGACTTCGTCCAACGGCGTGTATTTGTCTCACGTATGTAATGGACGAAATGAGTAGCAAATCTTTTTCGGCTTCAGACTGGATGCTGTTTACATGGGGAAGACCAATACATTTTCCCGCCCTGCAGGACAAACTTCCGCTGACGAGTTTTCTACAGACAAATCAAATGTTCCGAATTCCGGATGATGATGTCGAAGGTACCGATATGCAGCCACAGAATTATGTTCCATTCAAGGAAGGTGGGAAGTTGGAATGATCCCACTCTGACTGTCCCAGTTTCGACCTCAAAGCTTTCGAGGCGATTGTAAACAATAAAGATTGCTGAATCCTACAAAATCTTTGTTGTTCTGGTTCATCACAAATGACATGACTTCATGCAGGGAGATAACGGAATATCTTCATGCAGTCGGTTCAAATCACGTCTCAAGTTTTTTTACAGCTGCAGTTGTTGTGAAAGTGTGATATAAATAATGAAGTAATGTATTGTGTTGTAGTTTATTTTGAATATCTAAATCACAAGTGTCAAACTCAAGGCCCAGGGACCAGATCTGGCCTGCCACATCATTTTATGCGGCCCGCAAAAGCAAATTAAACATGTCAACTTCCATGATGCTTGCTCTCTACCAAAATGTAAAGTTCTCATTTGTCATAAATAAGAGATATTTTGTAAGCATTTCCTTGTAACCAAACCCCTCATTACTGTGACTTAAAAAAATACTTGAATAAACCGTTATTATTGACTTTTTAAATTTGGTTTCAGTCATGACGGCCCTCCAAGGGAAACGGTAACTAAAATGTGGCCCATGACAAAAATGAGTTTCACACCCCTGATCTAAATCAATGTTGTGCCTTGCGACTGCATGGCGACCAGTAGTCCACCTTTCACCCTAAGTCAGCTGTTATATGACTCCAGTACCCCCTGTCTCCACCCTGAACAGCAGTGGTCCCCAACCACGGGCCAGTTGAGACAAGTACATGCTATTTGCAGACCAGCAACTTTTTTTTTCTTTCTTTTTTAATTGACAGTTGTATAGCACTGATACCAACAACAAAGATAATTCTATAGTAATTAAACATTTTATTAACATACCTTTGTCATTAATTTCAAACATTTATATTCAACAATACAACAAATGTAGAATGATAAATAATAGTGAACTACTAAAAACGTAATCAATCAGGAATAATAAATAGGCCTTATAATATAAACAACAATTTTTAAGTTTTGATCCTACATATTCCGTTACCATCATTACCGTTACCATCATTGGTACTGTACTACTACTACTAAATATGCACCCTCAAAAAATTGATTGCTGCTTTCGTCTGGTGGTTGCCAGCTAATAATTAGCGATTAAACTGCTAGGGTTTACATGGCGAAGCTGTGCAAACTGCTCACATTTTCATGCGTTCCACTTGATCACTTGGGTTCTACCTGTTTTCTTAATTTTTTCTTTGTGTTCATTTGATTCCAATTCAAGCTGTTATAACGTCATTCTTCAATGTTAAAAACGGTTATAGTAACAATATAACACGTTAATTGTTAAAATAAGCGGGGGGGGGGGGCGGTCACATTTTCAGCTAGTGGTGTGCCGCGATATTTTTTCAATGAAAGAAGTGTGCCTTTGCTCAAAAAACTTTGAAAAACACTGCACTACAGCATAGGTGTCAAAGCCCAGTCCTCAAAGGCCAATGTCCTGCATGTTTTCCATCTCTCCCTGCTGCAATGCACCTGATCCAAATGATCAGCTCATAAGCAAGCTCTATAAGAGCCCGATAATGATCCCGATCATTTGAATCAGGTGTGTTGCAGCAGGGAGACATGGAAAACATGCAGGACAACGGCCCTCGAGGGCCAGGCTTTGCCACCTGTGCACTAAAGCTTCCTCCTCCACGTCACTCTGGAGAGACTGCCGAGGGAAGGACCTTTGCTTGTCACAATAGCTTCATCTTCGGAAGTCATGGCGGTCCATCAGCTGCGTGTTTAATTGTACGTTTGGTCATTTTGTTACTTTTATTTTCTGTTTACTACTTCTTATTTTATTTATTGGCGAATTCCGTTTACTTCAACTCGCAAACCAATGTTAGAAGGGAAACGTAGACTCTGATTGGCTGCATTCACGCGCATTTCCGCCACGCCCGTTGGTCAAAACAATGGTCTTCGCAGCCCTATGTATATTGGCCCTTCAACGTGTGGGGGTTGGGGGAGGCTTGACTGACGCTGCGCAAATGCCAAAAAAAGCTTTTGTCACTGCAATTTGGTACCAAATGGGTCATGGCCTGGGTCCGGTCGGCACATCGGTGTTTGGGGACCACTGCTGTACTGTACTGTTTGCCAAGAAAACAATGCAAATCTTTAGGGTTTACTCATGCACCAAATCCCATGAAACTGTCCCCTCACATTGGACCTGGGAAAATAATATTTTATTTTTTAATTGTGCGGTTTAAAAAACATGAGTAAGTTCCACCATCTAAAATATTTTACGAAAATATACCATTTGAACATTTCTGTAAGATCGCCCAAAAGCTGGAGGTATAAATGCAACAACCCAAACCTGCAAAAAGTCTACTGTCAAACCAACGTGAAAGTAGCCATGTTTAATTTCCTTTTAGATGTTGCCTCATTTTTGGCCTTTTACAGAGGGCATATTTTATCGAACTTTAAATCCCTCTATTCCCCGCAAATGACAGGGCTCAGCATCGACCTGCAGTAGGAACATAGCCTTGACAAATTTATGTATTCATTTATTTTTAAAGGTCAAGTGTGAAGTAATTTCAGAAAACCCCAAATGAAATATTTTTATGTCACAAGTAATTAAACAAAATACATGAAAGAAAGCCTGAAAACATAATTTTTATTTCATGAATTCAACAAAGTAATCGTTTTCCCAAAGTGAGTTCCTAGCGAGTGACAAGACTGGAAGTGTGACATTGCTTCAAGAACAACAATAGCAGATCTCAACATGGAAAGTGACAAATGATTACAACCATGCGTAGATTATCGTGGCCTTAATGAGATAACCATTAAAAGCAAATATCCACTTCCATTGCTATATTCCGCTTTTGCCCCTCTTCAATCCCCGACTATCTTCTCTAAATTGGATCTTCCTAGTGCTTACCATTTGGTTCTCATGAGGGAAGGGGATGAGTGAAAGACAGCCTTTAAGACACCTGGTACCAAATGGGTCATGGCCTGGGTCCGGTCGGCACATCGGTGTTTGGGGACCACTGCTGTACTGTACTGTTTGCCAAGAAAACAATGCAAATCTTTAGGGTTTACTCATGCACCAAATCCCATGAAACTGTCCCCTCACATTGGACCTGGGAAAATAATATTTTATTTTTTAATTGTGCGGTTTAAAAAACATGAGTAAGTTCCACCATCTAAAATATTTTACGAAAATATACCATTTGAACATTTCTGTAAGATCGCCCAAAAGCTGGAGGTATAAATGCAACAACCCAAACCTGCAAAAAGTCTACTGTCAAACCAACGTGAAAGTAGCCATGTTTAATTTCCTTTTAGATGTTGCCTCATTTTTGGCCTTTTACAGAGGGCATATTTTATCGAACTTTAAATCCCTCTATTCCCCGCAAATGACAGGGCTCGGCATCGACCTGCAGTAGGAACATAGCCTTGACAAATTTATGTATTCATTTATTTTTAAAGGTCAAGTGTGAAGTAATTTCAGAAAACCCCAAATGAAATATTTTTATGTCACAAGTAATTAAACAAAATACATGAAAGAAAGCCTGAAAACATAATTTTTATTTCATGAATTCAACAAAGTAATCGTTTTCCCAAAGTGAGTTCCTAGCGAGTGACAAGACTGGAAGTGTGACATTGCTTCAAGAACAACAATAGCAGATCTCAACATGGAAAGTGACAAATGATTACAACCATGCGTAGATTATCGTGGCCTTAATGAGATAACCATTAAAAGCAAATATCCACTTCCATTGCTATATTCCGCTTTTGCCCCTCTTCAATCCCCGACTATCTTCTCTAAATTGGATCTTCCTAGTGCTTACCATTTGGTTCTCATGAGGGAAGGGGATGAGTGAAAGACAGCCTTTAAGACACCCTTAAGACATTTTGAATATTTAATCATACCTTTGGGGTTAGCCAATGCTCCCACTGTTTTTCAGGGTTTTATCATTGACGTGTTGAGAGGTTTCTTGAACTTATTTAGTTTTGTTTCCCTCGATGATATTTAGATTTTATCATGGACACTTAAGGAACACCAACACCATGTCAGACTCATTTTACAATGACTCTTGTAAAACCATTCTTCGTCAAAGCTTGAAATATGTGGATTTCATGTCAACTCTATTTCCGTTCTTGGGTTCATAATTGAGAATGGTCAGCTGAGAGCTGACCCCACCAAGATTAAAGTGGTGGTCGAATGGCCTACGCCGACCACCAGGAAACAGTAACAGCATTTTTGGGGGTTCGCTAATTTCTACTGCCACTTCATCAGGAATTACACCCAGAAAGCACTTCCATTAATCGGGTTAACCTCCATCAAAGTCCCATTTATCTGGGATCCTAAAGCCGAAACAGCTTTTCCAGACTTAAGGAATTCATTTACTAACTAACCCACCAGTTTTACACCATCCTTATCCTAACATCCCTTTTGTTGTAGAAGTGGAGACTTGTGAGTCAGGAGTGGGGGCTGCGCTGATCCAGTGCCCCCCAGTCGACCAGAGACTCCAACCCTGTGCCTTTTTGTCATGTCGACTCAGTCCTGCAGAAGCCAACTACCAGGAACTGTTGGTCATCGTCCTGGCCTTATAAGAGTGTAGACACTGGCTCGAAGAAAGAAAGGAGACTTTCGCCGTGTACAACGACCACATGAACCTTGCATGCATTCGTTCAGCCAAGAGAATGAACTCACATGAAGCCCGGTGGGCATTACTGTCCACTCGCTACAATTTTACACTCACCTACCGTCCTGGTTCCAAAAACGTAAAGCCGGCTGCCCTGATCCAGATCCACGACCCTGCAGAGGAGAGAAAAGAAAAAGAGAACATAATGCCAAATCATTACATCGTGGGGGCGCTGAGGTGGGAGATCGAGCAGAAGATCCAGGAGGCTCAAGAAAGAACCCAAGTACGGCTGGATGTCCCACAGGGAAGTTATTCATGCCCCCACATCTACGCTTGGAGGTGTTACATCTGGCACACATCCAAGGTGGCCTGCCATCCTGGGCTTAGCTGTACCATCCATCTCATTATGCAGTGATTTTGGTAGCCGAGGCTTAAGAAGGATGTCATTGACTATGTCAAAGCCTCCTCCACCTGCGCCTGCAGTCAAGTGTAATGGGAATTTGACATATGACAGTGCTAAAATGTATCTTACAACTAACTGTACCATTGTGAATGCTGACCATGTGATCTGCAAATAAGCAGAGTTGCTTGCTCACGCACCAGACTTCATCCTGTTATCTGAAAGTGTAGCTGTCCAAAGTGCTGATAGTGCTTCATGGTATGACTCCTTCTTCACCACGACAGACCGATACAACGTCTGCATCACAGCAGACGCTGCACCGATCCGCCTGTCGATCTCTCGCTCCCTCCTGCCCTCACTCGTGAACAAGACCCCAAGATACTTAAACACCTCCACTTGGGGCAAGATCTCCTCCCCGACCCGGAGAGGGCACTCCACCCTTTTCCGACTGAGGACCATGGTTTCAGATTTGGAGGTGCTGATCCTCATCCCAACCGCTTCACACTCGGCTGCGAAACGCTCCAGTGAGAGTTGGAGAGCCCTGCTTGAAGGAGCCAACAGTACCACATCATCCGCAAAAAGCAGAGATGCAATACTGAGGCCCCCAAAACGGACCCCCTCAACGCTTCGGCTGTGCCTAGAAATTCTGTCCATAAAGGTGATGAACAGAATCGGCGACAAAGGACAGCCTTGGCGGAGTCCAACCCTCACTGGAAACGATTCCGACTTATTGCCGGCAATGCGAACCAAACTCTGACATCGGCAGTATAGGGACCGAACAGCCCGTATCAGGGGGCTCGGTACCCCATACTCCCGAAGCACCCCCCACAGAACTCCCCGAGGGACACGGTCAAATGCCTTCTCCAAGTCCACAAAACACATGTAGACTGGTTGGGCAAGTTCCCACGTACCCTCGAGGACCCTGCTAAGGGTGTAGAGCTGGTCCACAGTTCCACGGCCAGGACGAAAACCACACTGCTCCTCTTCAATCTGAGGCTCGACTTCCCGACGGACCCTCCTCTCCAGCACCCCTGAATAGACCTTACCAGGGAGGCTGAGGAGTGTGATCCCTCTGTAGTTGGAACACACCCTCCGGTCC
>NW_017805700.1:280940-283053 GCF_001891065.2 Hippocampus comes | reverse complement strand
ATGAGAAGGGGGACCCACGTTGCCTCTTCGGGCTGAGCCCGGCCGGGCCCCATGGGTGTAGGCCCGGCCACCAGGCGCTCGCCAACGAGCCCCGCCTCCAGGCCTGGCTCCAGAGGGGGGCCCCGGTGACCCGCGTCCGGGCAAGGGAAACTTCGATCCATTCATTGTACTTGTCATAAGGGGTCTTTGAGCCGTGCTTTGTCTGGTCCCTCACCTAGAACCTGTTTGCCATGGGTGACCCTGCCAGGGGCATAAAGCCCCGGACAACTTAGCTCCTAGGATCATTGGGACACACAAACCCCTTCACCACGGTAAGGTGACGGCTCACGGAGGGGGCGAGACAACCCTTTGTGGTTTTTTTTTTTGGAAATTTAATACAAAAAGTCACACTCACATGAAGGTTTTTTTTTTTTGGACATAATACAAGTACTGTATTTATGATGTGGCCGGGCGGCTTTTCGTTTTACAAAGCCAACACTACGAAAATATCAGAAATGTAACATGGACTCCTCGTGGACACACACACACGCACACACACACACACACACGCACCTTCATAATTATTATTATTGACAATATATCCTATGGGAGGGATGGGAGGTTCAGCATTTCACATCATGATCATACCTCAACATTCAAAACAACTGTGGGTTGTTTTGCATTTGTTAATGTTGTCATGAAAAAAAAAAAAAACACAGCGAGACAACCCTTTGTGTTTTTTTTGGACAGCAGTGGTTTTCATCTGGGAAATCTGCCATGGATGCCTTTTTTCGCCAGTGTCTTCCTTGTGGTAGAGTCATGAACACTGACCTAAACTGAGACCAGTGAGGTCTGGGTTCTTTTAACGTTGTTCTAGCTTCTTTTGCAACTTCGTGTTTGCCGCTGTTCCCAGTTTTATCCATTTGTGGATAATGGCTCTGACAGTGGTTCGTTGGAGCCCCAGGGTCTTGGAAATGGGTTTGTAACCTTTTCCAGGCCGATAGATTTCAAATTTTTTTTTCCATTTTTTTCTTGAATTTCTTTTGTATTGTGGCATTCTGCATTTGTTTCTTGAGATCTTGTAGCCTACTTCACTTTGTCTGACTGAATCTATTTATGTGATTTCTTGACTCAACAAATGTGGTGCCAGGGTATTGCCTGTGAAATTGAACTCAGCTTTCCCAAAATTGTCATTTATAACAGTTACTTTGTGATTTAACAATGGGGTGGAGCAATTACTTTTTCATGTAGGGTGAGGTAGTTTGGGATTTTTTTTGGTGCTTTCATAAATTAAATTGGAATTTAGAAACTGCATTTTGTATTTTCTTGGGTAATCTCTGTGTGATATTAAAATTGGTTTGATGAACTGAAACCTTTGTGTGTTATAAATATGCAAAGAAAACAGAATCAGGAAGGTGGCAAATACTTTTTACAGCACTCTTTTTAAAAGTTTATCTGATCACAACTTGAGCCTTGATTTATTCCCCACTGATCCAACAAAAACTGAAATCGGGAGAAGTTGTGACATTTTTCTCCTAAACATAACAATACCTATCATGAACGAAGATTTTTACAGAAAGATGTGCCCTCTGTTTCATATGTTATTTTTCATTTGAATAATCTTGTTGAGTCGCTGATGGTGTCGTGCACAGGTGTCAAAGATCCGGCTTGCCACAGCATTTTATGTGGCCCCGCCGAAAAAAAAATCATGTGTCAACTTGCATGATCCTTGTTAAAATCTGGACTGAAATGTGAAATTTTCATGTGTGGTGAGTAACCTTGAGATAATAATTTTGTTCCCATGTTTACACTCATTTGAACAATAATTGACAAATTGTAATAGTTGACTGATTTAAAAACCTGTAACCCATTAATTTGCCCTCCGAGGCAAAATGTAACTTCAAAGTGGCGACAAAAATGAGTTTGACAAGTCTGATGGAGTGGTGCCCTCGCCTGACTTGTTTGTGAGCAGCATGGGATTGGTTCCCACTGAGTGATGGTGCTGATGTGGGTGTGAATACTGTAGTTGTTCGTTTCTATTTGTGCCCTGCGACTGAATGGCAATGAGTTCAGGATGTCGTCTGTCTTCCACCCAAAGTCAGTTGGGATAGGCTCCCCCCCCCCCCCCACACTA
>NW_017805700.1:270514-279694 GCF_001891065.2 Hippocampus comes | reverse complement strand
TGCCCCCCCCCCCCCCCCCCCACGAATCTGTCCAGGATAAGTGGTGCTGAAAATGATTGAGGGACGAATGGATAATCTTGTCGATGGTCTTTATTTGAAGAAGAATCTGGGACCTGGCTGCTAAATATTTGATTGGCAACAGCGGCTTGACACACGTCAAGCCACGCTTCTCCATCACGTGACTGATTACTTCAAAACAAAACGCAGTAGCTCGCAAAATGAGTAAAAAAACTGCTGGAGATCGCAAATGACGGCGGCCTTAAAAGTACGTTCGAGACAACTGGATTAAAGTTATGGCTGAATACTCTGAGATCGCCACAATAGCACTGTTGCTATTTCCGACATCTTACCTGTGTGAGGCGGGGGGTTTCTGCAGCAACGGCGACGAAAACAAAATTACGAAGTAGACTGGACATAAACCACACACTTGAGGTGTCATTGTCTCCTTTTACCCCGAGATGGGACCGTCTGGTTGCAGAAAATCAAGCTCGGTGCTGTGGTGAGTCGTCATTTTCATGCACTTTGAATTTGCGTTGTATCGTATTTTGAAGGCATTAAACATTGCCATAGCGATCGGAGTGTTGCGGCCAGATTAGACGCTCCTTGTGTTTATTATTATATTTCAAAAACACCACAGTTTTCATGCAGCTCATACCATATTAATTTCTTGTATTATTTCCACCACACCTTAAATGCCGGTCCCTGAAAATATTGTCTGACATAAACCGGTCCGTGGGACAAAAAAGGTTGGGGGCCCCTGCTTTAAATAATGAATCAATTTTCGAAACAATTGGTCCAGCCTTGTACGTAAACTACGTTTCAAGCACTCGTCCTGAAAAATAATATGACACCAATTAGAATCACACAGAAGTCGGAAAGTGAGAACGCAATGCAAGTATAAGTAAGTATTATGCCTGCAGTTGTAACCAAACTAAAAAAAAGATTCCTCATCTGTTGCGGGTCGAGATTTGAACGAAGTAACCAATCAAAAGCCTGTCCAGGCGGAAACTGGACTTCTCTTGCTATTCTTGTCCAATCGGCGGGCGGCGCAATGTTTCCCGTGCTTTTTGAACTGAAACAGTATAGACTGGTTGTCATTTCCTCATACAGTATTTCTATGCGGTCAAGAAACTGCGGAACCACACGTCGACTAGGATTATTAAACGATGTTTAAGAGGATTGACAGGGGACTCTATTTTTAAAGAAGGGATGCTCCGGAATCAAAAGAAGATCTTGATTGCTTTGTGAAGCTTTTAGCTAAACAGCTAAATTAGCTTCAGAGTTTATCCGAGCTGGCTAAACGGTCAGCTTTGGGGAATTATTGTTTGAACAGAATCTTCACGACGGACCGGATTCCCAGTACGTAAATGAACGGAAATTTTGTTCAGTTTTGAAAGTATTTTTGTGTGTTGTACTAAAGGATGTGCAACCTAACGACGCATATTCGAAGCATGATAGCTTGAATTGAGGAAAGGGCGTATTGGTAATATGAAACAGTTTTTTTGTTCTGTATCGAGTAAAATGTCTTTTAATCCCTACTACAGGTCTAGGGCAATAACTGGTCTTGTTTGACGAAGTTTTGAGAAGTACAATACAAAACCTGTTGCCTGTCAATAGCGCTAATTGTATTCTGCAGTCCAATGCTCGACAAGAGAATGAATGTATTTTGTGTGTACGGCAGCGACGGTATAAACAACAACTCAACAAAAATTCGATGTCACTGTGTTCATTCCTAGGGGTTTCAAATTTAACACAATTTATTGCTGGACTGCGGCATTACATCGTTGAGCAAGTCATGTCAAGGTTCAAAGTTCCCCCCCAATGTTTTTTTTTTTTTTTCAGTTGCTGCCCGTCATTTTAATTCTGTCTCATTCTTGATGCCCCTATAGCCTTGAGATGGCTGACAATAGCAACGTAACTTTTGGGACAGCTCCAAGTCTTCTGGTGGATTCATCCGTATATGACTCAAGGATAGAAGAAACCGCCAAAGACGACATACTTCTCGGCATGGGAGGTGACGATGGAGAAGGTCAGTCTGCATTGTACAATGCGTGTATCATTTGTTCATTTGTTTTTTAAAACAAAACGTCAACTTAAAAAAACGATGTCTTTTGTCAAGAGTCGTTCCAAAAAATGGAAAAAAACGACAACTCATTTTCGAATGCAAAATATGAGATTTGGACGTTTCGTGTACTTCAGAAATGGTTTTATTCCGCAACCTGGGCTTTCACCGGACTTGCTGGAATGCCACAATTTTTTTTTAAATTAAGATGTGGGCATGAGTACACTTGAAATCATCCAAAAACAGCTTGCTGCATTTTAAGGCAATTTTCATGTGGTTTGTTTAGTTGCAAACGTCAGACACATGGCTACATAAAATGTGGGTGAGAATGTCTTTGTAGCAAAAATAAATCGTCACTATGAAGGAAATAGTCATGGTCAAGGTCATCTTTATTGTCAAATGTGCTTTATGTATGACATGCAGCATAGATGAAATTTCTTCCTCTCAATCCTCCTCAGTGCAAACATGCAAACATGCTGTGCATTAAACACACACAGCTAAGACAAGATAGCAGCTACACTGTATAAAAAGACATAATATGTAATCTGAACAGTATATACAGTATAGACAATATAAACAGCATAAACAATGGCACTTGTGGCTATTGTGGGTAAAGTGAGGTAGTGCATTGTGCAATACGCAGATGTCGGATGATGAGGGGAGGGTCATAGTCTGTGACAGGAGGCAGGGGTTGGGCAGAGGCGGAGGGCGGGCAGTGTGGGCAGAGCAGGGAGGGGGTTGAGTCTCCTGACTGCCTGGTGGAAGAAACTGTTTTTGAGCCTGCTGGTTCCGGCACGGAGACTCCGCAATCTCCTTCCTGACGGCAGCAGGCCGAAGAGGCTGTGAGATGGGTGGGTGGGGTCACCTGCGATCCGGATGGCTTGACGGGTCAGACGGGAGTAGTAAAGGTCCATGAGTGGGGGGAGAGAGACACCAATGATCTTGAGGATGCTCTCAATGGTGCCTGTATAAAATGTCTGCATGATGGGGGGTGGGGCTCTTGCTCTCCTCAGTTTGCAGAGGAAGTACAGGCGCTGGTTGGCTTTTTTGGCCAGTGATGAGGTATTGTGGCTCCAGGACAGGTCTTCAGAGATGAAATAGTGAGTCGAAAGCCAATCTCCAGTTGGTCCATGAGCTCCACATGTATACAGACACTGTATTACATGTTACAAACCCAATTCCAATAAAGTTGAGACGTTGTGTTGAACATAAATAAAAACACCATGCAATGATTTGTGAATCATGTTCGACCTAGGCCAGTGGTTAGCGCATCAACCTCACAGTGCAGAGGTACCGTGTTTAAGTACAGCTCCGGCCTCCCCGTGTGGAGTTTGCATGTTCTCCCCGGGCCTGCGTGGGTTTTCTACGGGTACTCCGGTTTCCTCCCACTTTAAAAAAAAACATGCATGGCAGGCCGATTGAACACTCAAAATTGTGTGACTGTGAGTGTGGATGGTTGTTCATCTGTGTGTGCCCTGCGATTGGCTGGCATCCAGTTCAGGGTGTCCCCCGCCTACTGCCCGAAGACGGCTGGGATAAGCTCCAGCACCCCCGCAACCCTTGTGAGGATAAGTGGATGGTAAAATGGAAGGATGGATGGATGGATGTGCTCTTTCATGTAGTGTTTTAATTTACTTCTGTTAAACCTACTGCATCCCCTGCTGAAGACACCTGGCTTTGATCGAGATGTGCTGTCTAATTTTATTCCCGTTTACAGGCTGCCTTTTAATTCTAAAATTTTGGAAAAATTGGTGCACACACAGTCAAAATCTTTCTTGGATGAACAAAATCTCATGGGTGTTTTCCAGTCAGGTTTCAAGATGGTGCATAGAATAGAGTCAGTCATGTCAAGAGTTTTCAATGATATCCTCCAAGCAAATGACATTGGAGACTGCATGTCTTGTTTCGTTGGATCTAAGTGCGGCGTTTGATACTATGAACCACAGTATTCTGCTGGCTCATTGCCGTACCAGGTGGGCATTATCGGAAGTGCTCCAGAGTGGTTTAGATCCTATTTGGCTCATAGGACTTTTTGTTTTTGCCTAGGTTGCTCTGACTCCCGCTCTGTATGGTTCTATTTTGGGGCACCTGCTGTTTTCACTTTAATTGCTGCCCTTCGGTCCCATCCAAAGAAAACATGTCATGTTATTTCCTTCCACCGCTATGCGGATGACAGTCAAATCTATGTTCCTCTGAGCAAAAAGGATGCGTTCTCCTTAAGACCACTTTTGTCCCGTCCCGAGGAAATCACAGCATGGATGTCACTGAACACACAAGTTAAGGTGTTTGGTCCCAGCGGCCATTGCACATCCCACCCAGTTGGTCTGGGCCACAAGTGTCTTAACTAAAGCAGTCCTTAATTTGGGTTTTAAATTGGGACAGTGATTTTAAATTGGACCGCCAAAACAGTTCGATGTTAGATCCAGCCTCTTTCATCTTAGGCAGCTGGCTAAAGTAAAGCCCTTCCTTTCTTAGCAGCACAGTTGGACAGCCCTGGGGCGTTTGTGTTTTTTGCGCCTGTAATGGGCAGCATTTTTCACAGCGCCATTTTGTATAGCGGAAATATCGTTGCTGTTGGACAGTCTGCGAATGGATGGATGGATGGCTTGTGGAGCCGACGATGAGAAGAAAGGAACGTCAGCGCAGAGCGCAGATGCCTATGTGGAACTGTGAGTCACCGCTTGAAATTTAAGCGGATTTTCATGGGACAGGAGATGTGAACCAATCTCTTTTTTCGTCAATGGACGCAACAGCTTCTTATTTGCTTTCAAACTTAGCGTGTAGCAGATGTGTGCACACTTTTCAACATGACGTCTCTAATCCACTGGTAAAAGGACACTTTGATTCTCTCCTCTTTCATCTAGAACTGCTTCAAACAACAAAGTATGCAGAAAAAGTGGTTAAGATTGCATGACTGTGTCTCAGGTGTTGTGTTGTATTATTTTGTTATTTTATGTTAACTGTTCTGTTGATGGCAGCACGGGCACCCGCAGCGGCTCCTCTCTAACTCCTGTGGTTACACTGTGGTTGAGTGGAAATACATTTAATCTGTGCTGTATGTTGCACATAGAGCATATTTGACAATAAAGTTGACTAAGAAACAGCAATCTATGCCTTTGTTGTACCTCTGATAGATTACTGTAATCCACTTTATTTTGGAATCAACCAGTCCTCCCTCAAGCATCTCCAGTTGGTCCAAAATACAGCCTCACCTCCTAACTGGAGCTCATAAGAGGGAGCGCAGAACCACAAATTTGTCTTGTCTTCAGTTACTCTCAGTACATTTAGAGTAAGATCCTGATATTTGTTTTCAAATCTTTCGATGGCCTCGCCCCAGATGACCTCTCTGAGCATTTCCACCCGTATGCACCTGCTTGGTGCCTTCAGGTCTATGAGCCAGATGCTGTTGTAGGTTCCAATGACTAAGAAGCCCCTCATAGGAGATTGAGCCATTTCTGTTGCTGGTCCTTACCTATGGAATGACCTTCCATTCAATGTTAGGCAACCCCGCCTCCCTGTTTATTTTTAAAACATCGCTGTGAAGACACATCTTTATATATTTGGCTTTCGACCTAATGAGACTCACACTGTTCAATAGTTTTCTGGTGTCAACTGTATATGAGTAAATCATTAAATTGCGTTTTAACTGACCGTTTTCACTTTTTGTTGTTGTATTATTATTCCATGTTATACTGTACTGTATGTAAAGTGCCATTTTTATACCTGCAGCTGCGAAATGCGCTCTGAATGAAGTTACATTGTATTGTTCTTCGACACTCAATATTTTTTATTTTTTTGATATAACACTGTCAAACCTCGGTTTTCGTCCATAATCCGTTCCAGAAGGCTGTTTGAAAACCGAAATTGTTCGAAAACCGAAACACGCTCTTTTTTAAAAAAAAATGTTTACTGAACACTTCTGCTTACAAGGGAAAGCAACACGAGGAAGCGTCACTTCCTCGTCTACCCGAGGAAGCGTGTCACTTCCTCGTGTAAGGAAGTCGAGAGGAGTCAAATGGTGCATTCAAGTGCGCTCAGCTTGTTCGAGAACCGAAATTTGTTCGTCATCCGAGGCATAAAAAACTCGAAATTTTTGGTCGAAAACCGAATTGGTCGAGAACCGAGACGTTTGAAAACCGAGGTTTGACTGTAATTACAAGTAAAACAGTACTGTAATTTAATCAAATAATTTCTTTTTATTTATTTTACATTAATGTTGTCGCAAGTCCAAGTACCTTTATACCTGGAAAAACAGCAGAGTAAATTCTATTTTTTTAAATGTTTTTCTAAACAAAAAAGTACCAATTAAAAATACGGTTATGGCACCCTACTATGACTATTAAGAGTAGTAGTATTGATAAAATTTTAACGATACCCACCCCTCATCTGGTTAAAACAAATCATGAGGTCAAATTGTCAAAAATAGCATTTCTTCAAAGCTTGAGGGAAGAATTTATTAGTATTTATTGTGATAACGTGACTCGTACTGTAGGAGATTAAAAAGTTCTGGAAAGTAATTTCAAGAAAAAAGTCGCAACTCTGAGTTTTTGTTTACCTAACAATTTTAGAATATTATTTATTGATATATTTTAGAATATCATCTTACACGTTTACTCCGAGGGCGGCCCGGTAGTCGAGTGGTTAGCGCGTCGACTTCACAATGCAGAGGTACCGGGTTCAATTCCAGCGCCCGCCTACCTGTGTGAAGTTTGCATGTTCTCCCCTTGCTTGCGTGGGTTTTCTCCGGGTCCTCCGGTTTCCCCCCACATTTCAAAAACATGCATGGCAGGCTGATTGAACACTCCAAATTGTCCCAAGGTGTGAGTGTGAGCGCAAATGGTTGTTCGTTTCTGTGTGCCCTGCGATTGGCAGACAAACGGTTCAGAGTGTCCCCCGGCTACTGCCTGGAGACGGCTGGGATAGGCTCCAGCACCCACCGCGACCCTAGTGAGGATAAAGTGGTTCGGAAAATGAATGAATAAAAGTTTACTCTTCTGATACCTCGATAATTTTGCTCAAGGTTAACATAACATCAGAATCTAATTTCGGCACATGCCTAAACGATACCCATCCGGAGGGGTTGACATCGCTTGTGATGTTGAAATTGACAAAACTGTTTCCAACAGATGCACAAATCACGGAATAGCAAATATAAGACCGTCATGGCTTGTCATGTTATTCAACCGACACTTTTTTTTTTTTCAACAAAGCTGAATTAAAAAAAAAAATCTTAACTAATTTTTTCCCTCATCACCGTCTCTGTCTCTCTCTGTGTCTCTGTTTCTATCACACACAGATATACTGCCAAAAGTGGAGCCAAGGATTGTTCTCGTGGGAGAGGCAGACAAAAATGCTCAACTGGTCAAAGCACTGCAGGTAGATGGAGCCTTTCGTTACTCTTAAAAAAAGGAATAACAGAAGAAAATTCAGAGAATGAAAAGAAGTGTGTGTGTGTGTGTGTGTGTGTGTGTGTGTGTGTGTGTGTGTGTGTGTACTGTATATCTGAACACACCACACACACGCACACACATGAGTGTGTGTGGTGGGTATATATATATATATATATATATATACACACATACACCCACACAGTGATAATTTTACAGTTTACCGGCAGCGAGTCCCAGGGACTCGCTGATCAGAAAAGTATGAGTCCCTTTATGCATTTAGAGAGTCCCAAATTTCGAATTCTGAAATGGTCTACTTATTTAATTGCATATGATAATAACACAAACAACAACAATATACATTGATAATAGGTTTATTTCTTATAAACAAATCCTGCAGAAATTTAAATAACTCATACAAGATTTGCTGAGAAATAGGTCCTTATTTCATCCCATGGTTCAGTCTTTGAGCTCATAAATTCTCCTCTCTTTACTCTGCTTCCAGTGATGCAAGGCTTTCTCAAAGTCAACTTTATTATCGCAAAAAACTATCCAACTTTAGCTGCTTCCTCGGTGATATCTCCGCAGTAAACTTCTGCAACACTTGTTCGCAACACTTGTTTTAACGTTACACAACTTGGCAATCGTCTGCTTTCCGCGAAGTGAAGGCCGATCTCGCCAATCTCGTCTCGCAAGAACGGAAAACTCGTCACGCGAGATTACTTGACGCGAGATCAAAAAAACAATGACGGCGATTGTCAAACTGCAATCGTTGCAGGAAAAAAAAAGATGTAACGTAGCAGGCCTGAGGATTTAGGAAATTAATGGCAACCGTTTTTCGATTCCGTCGGATTACCCAATGGGAAACCACGGTAATTTATTTTGGTTTCCGTAAACGTTCATTCTGGGTACCCATTTTTCTATTTTGACTAATATTCATAATCAAGAATTCTGATACTGAAAAGTACAATGTCAAAAGTACAAAGGGTAAATGTTTGAAAACTATGCATAACTGAACATTACATCAGCAGCTGTGTACTCCAGGATTATTCAACAAAATAAATGATTCAAAATATGTTGATCCATTTATGATGATGCCATATCATAATATGGCATCATGAATACAGCATACCACAAAATCAGAGTACTTTTCCCAGTCTCACACTGCAAAGATTAATTTACTGGTAATCATTAATACAGGTAAGTATTGATGTGGCTTGACATCCTCGTCCCAAGACAATGCATGTGTAATCTACTATCAATTTGACGAAAGAATCTACCACACGTCATCGTTAGTTCTACCGACAGTTAACATTAGCATGACTACACCTTGTGACAAATGTTACCATGTAGTTACCAAAAGTTACCATGCTACAACCAGTAAATTATAGAATAACCAAGACTGTTTCATAATATTTTTCATAGCGATTAGCCTATAGATCTAATGACCACCTTGCCTCGGAATCGTGCCTCCCGTCGTATCTCGCTCTCGTGTTCTGTATATACATTACAGGTGAGTTTAGTGATACGCCCTTCGGACGATTCATACGAAAAATGAGACTGGCATTCCCATTTCTTAAATGTCGCAATTAGTAGAACTTTGTGTGTTTTTTTTCGCCGCCATCTCAAACTGCCATCCGCGCGATTTCTCAGTTTGCGGACTAAAATAGCAACCCGCATGCGCACATGACGTTATCTGTCCCCCCCCCTCCGCCTCCCCACACCACCACA
>NW_017805700.1:262045-268892 GCF_001891065.2 Hippocampus comes | reverse complement strand
TATATATATATATATATATAGATATATATATATATAGATATATATATATATAGATATATTTATATACTGTATATAGATTGCCCATATATGAAGTTGCTTTGGAAACACAGTTGGAACGTGAGTTTTCGGTTTTCCCAGGTGTCATTGCCGTCATCACATCTGACGAGGCATCATTCTGAAAACCTTCCGCCTTTTCCAAACCGTCAAATTAAAACATTATGGGCCATAAACATTCTACTATTTATGTATTCCTCCACCAATCTTTGACATCCATTTGCCTCAGGTTTTTTGTTTTTTATTTTTTTAAACAGGCTGTACGAACAATGGAGGTACCTGTGGTAAAGATAAGAGGAGCTGAATCATGTCCAGAAGAGAAAATGATGATGAAGTCCATTGTCAATATGGTACATTACAATGTTTTTATGAAAGGTGTTGCATGAGTACTAATTCATACTGACGACATCAGTTACTAAATGGGGCCACGCCAAAAGTGTTAAAATGAGTGTTCAAATTCAAGTCTTTCAAATTGTGTGAAGGCTGAAGCTGTCACACTTTATTCTACACCTATGCGATTCGACATGTGATTCTATACCTTCAACTTTATTCATTAACACTATTCTACTTCATTTACTTTATTATTAATATTATTATTATAATTATTTTTGTATTTTATTCCTCAGTTTTTCATGCTGGTAGTCCTTCCACCTTTTTTCAACTCTCACCATTCCAACTTCAACCTGTCCCAAAAATTCATCCCTTCCTGTCTTGAATTTTTCTCATTACAAGAATTCATGGTTTTACCCAAATTTCACATTTTCACCACAAAATTCACCATTCATTCCCAATAGCACATTAACATTGTTCTCATTTGAAATGTATAACATTCAGCTCATTCTATTCCCCCGAGAAGGATTCTCGACATTCCAAAAATTCACACACACCAAAAATTTAACCTTTTCCCAGTAATATTCCTATATTTTGACCTCCCAAAATTCACCAAATACGCACTGGTTAATATCTTTAGAATTTTGGAGGTATATAGAACATGGTGGTCGACTGGTTAGCCTGTCCGCCTCACAGTGCAGAGATGCAGGGTGTATCTGCTTACTACCTGATGACGGCTGGGATAGGCTCAAGCATGCCCACGACCTTCGTGAGGATAAGTGGATTAGAAAATGGATGGATAGATGTAACAGCCAAGACCTACAAAAAAGTCTCTTGGAGCCATAGACTAAATTTAACAGGAAGTCTCCTATTTTTATATCTCTTTCATATTTGTACCCATTTTTGGACTTTTACAGGGATCACATTTTAAAAAACTCAGAGGAGAGATTTTTTTTTTTTTTTTTTACACAATTGTCTTGAAACAGCAGGGATTTCATCCTAAAACGACCGGCAAAAGTTTTGTATTTTTATCTTGAAAAGAATTTGAAAAGTATTGTTTTCTGATTTTATTTCCGTATTACACAATATTCAAACTTTATTAGAATTGGGATTTGTCAATGTTTTGACTGAATGCGTTTTAATCTTTTGCAAGAAAAAATTGATTCATTCATTGAAATTAATTACTGCATAAATGCATACAAGATGTGGCTGTGGACCCTTGTTTGAATGTCTTGTAACATTAAAAAGCATGCGCTCATATGTCAATCACACTTCATACCATATTGGCCCGAATATAAGATGGTGTTTTTTGCATTGAAATAAGACTGAAAAAGTGGGGTTCGTCTTATATTCGGGGTCTAGACATTATATCCATTCACGGCGCTAGATGGCGCCAGATATCATTGAAACGAATGCTGAACTTGACTCCCCAGGCCAAAGTGAACCCCTGTCACGAAGAATAAAAATAAAAATAGCGGTAGCACGAAGAAGAAAAATAAAAAATAGCGGTAAGAAAGAAAAGAGAAGAAAATAATAGAAGAGATAACAGAAAATGGACAAACGTAGCGACAATCTGGAGAAAAGTGGGTCGAAGATCGGCCAGGTTAACCGGCAGCTGAGGAGAAGTTATGATGTAATTTACATTTCAAAAAGCAGAAGCCATTCATTGACGAATGTGATTGCACTTTAGTTTACATATTTAAATGTTCAGATATTAAGATTTGAATGAGGCAAAATAGCATGCTTTTTCTCTCAAATATATTGTGAAAATCATTTGTTTCAGATGTAATGTAATTATTTTCTGTATAAAAATTAATTTGGTGTTCAAAAAGTCTTTTTTCAAACTTGAATGTTGAAAAAGAGGGGTCGTGTTAAATCAGGGCCGTCTTATATTCCGCCCAATACGGTATTTTGTCTCAAAGATTTTGCCTGGATTTGGTTTAATTTTAGTTTTTTTTTTTTCATCCACAGGAAATCAACACCCCTTTCATCATAACCGACAACATCCAAGAGTTCAGTGATGAAGAGAACACTGATTTTGAGACGGTGTTTGTCCTCACTGACTTTAAATGTCCAGATTACCATGACCTCTATCAGCGTGATAACAGGATTATAGGGCCTCCTGTTGTGCTGCGCTGTGTTTTAAAGAAGGAGGTAAGATGATCATGCTGATTGCATTTAAATTATGTGCGCATTAGTTTGTTTTGGCCTTGTCTCTACTTGAATGAATGTGCCAATTAAGCATCACAGAGAAATGGGTGGGAGATACATTGAAAAAGTGAAATAATCAAATCAGACATTCAAAGTGATGCAAAATAAAATGAAGTAATGAACCTCAATAATTATTAAATAACCGAACTCGGAATGAAACAAAAATGATTTGTATCGGAAAATCAGTTTTGATTCAGAAGATGTCAGTGCATTGAATGGAACCGAATCGAATCGAATCTTTACAAATATGTCGAGGTACAAATATGGTACATTGGGGCCTTGCTATTTGCTAAACAAGTAATGTTTATTCAAATGTATGTATTTTTAATAGTGTTTAATTAAAATTTTTTTTTTTTTTTTAACAGCCACTACCATTTTCATGTCGGCCTCTGTATTCCACCACGATGCTGAACCTATCACTGTGTTTCACTGGATTTAGGAATAAAGTAGAAATGGTGAGTTCATTCCTTGATGCCCTTTATCTCTTTTAAATTATAATGTACAGTACTACTTATGAAATTAATTAGTTCTGGAAGAAATTTCTTTCTCTAGAAAATGGAAGTAGAGACGTGTTTTCCATGTAAATGCCCTAATCCAGGGGTGGGCAAACTTTTTGGCTCAGGGGCCACATTGATTTCTAAATTTGACAGGTGGGCCGGGTCAGCACAAGATACGATACATATAAAAAACCGTATATGTTGACAGTCCATACCAAACATCAACAGAACAAAAGCATTAAAGTATTAACATACATTTTTTAAATGAGAACAGTGAAACAACTGTGGCATATGTCCTGGATGAACGTCCAACTATGTTAACAACATACATGTGTGACAACACAAGCAACAAAGTGCAACAATATATTGCCCAAAAACTGCAGCATACAGTACAGGTATATGACAAATTATGACAAAGTTAGGACTATTTGCTACAAAATGAGACGAGTAAAAGACCTGCGAATAAGAGACCTGGTGGCTTTTCTTTCCACTCACTCACTGTCTCTAACTTGACCTCCCCTTGATCACCACACATGACAGCTTTGCTCAGCTGATGTCGTGCAACGAACTTTTGAACACAGCCACGGGACGCTTCGAAGTCTTCGATGCCCATAGCGCTATGGAACTCGCTTCCTCTCTTATTCGCGGTCCAGTTTGGGGACAGTTTTTTGCACGATAACAGTCAAACCATTCCAGGAAACGTTTATTTACTCGACTGTCCGTCTAGCCGCAAGCAATTCACTCTGAGCATGGAAATAGCCAGAATCGGACTGAGCAAAAATCGCTTCCTCGTTTTTCAAAGTCTCGTCGATTTGAGTCTTTCAGACTCAAGCGTCTCGTGAATGTTTCGTACTTTGTAACCCGCTTCGTTTAATCAGACACGCTTCATTTTCTTTTCCGCGGCCATTACCTTTCCTCTTCGTTTGGATGCCATGATCTCCAGGACGTAAAAGTTTTTGCAATTCCAGTAAAACTTACTGCAATATAGAGTCACTTGCATGTCGCTGTTTTGGATCCAATGATAGAAAATAGTGGCGCGGATACACTTACTCCGTCGTATCGAACAGGATTTGCTTGACTTGGCGCAACTGCGGGCTTCCATATCGTCTCCCCTTCCTCCCTGTGCTCTGCACCTTCAAGTAACTGCGCCACCTGGCGTTCTCCTATTACCCCGAGATGGGACCGTCTGGTTGCAGAAAATCAAGCTCGGTGCTGTGGTGAGTCGTCATTTTCATGCACTTTGAATTTGCGTTGTATCGTATTTTGAAGGCATTAAACATTGCCATAGCGATCGGAGTGTTGCGGCCAGATTAGACGCTCCTTGTGTTTATTATTATATTTCAAAAACACCACAGTTTTCATGCAGCTCATACCATATTAATTTCTTGTATTATTTCCACCACACCTTAAATGCCGGTCCCTGAAAATATTGTCTGACATAAACCGGTCCGTGGGACAAAAAAGGTTGGGGGCCCCTGATCTACAGGACGTAAAAATTTTCGCTACTCCAGTCAAACTCTCTGCAATAAAGAGTCAATTGCATGTCGCTGTTTTGGATCCAATGATAGAAAATAATGACGCGGATACACTTATTCCGTCGTATCGAACGGGATTTGCTTGACTTGACGCAACTGCGGGCTTCCATATCGTATCCCCCTTCCTCCCTGTGCTCTGCAACTTCAAGTAACTGCGCCACCTGGCGTTGAAATGTCTGTCATTACAAGTTCAAATGAAATGAATGCAATCATTGACATCGAACCTTAATTGTGTACCAACCTTCGGTGGGCCGGATTAAAAAGACCAATGGGCCGGATCCGGCCTGCGGGCCGTAGTTTGCCCACCTCGGCCCTAATCCGTTCCAAGACCCAAGTTTTCTAAAGCATTAAAATATCAAAATATGTAACAAATACATGTTACAATTAGACTATTGCACAATAAATGAGAGTTGTGCATAATGTAAAAAACAAAGAATGAATACAAATTATCGTCATTTAAGTTTTAACTGCGTACTCATCATTTTTTTGCCCTCTTTAGTTCATGTTCTCTCTCAGAAGTGGGTTTTGCTTGGCGTTTTGAAAAGAACAAGCAAAGGACGTCTGCTTTTGTTGGCTTTTAACAATCCTTCGGAAATGTCCAAGGCAAACATCAGCATAGTGAGCGATCGCCCGACTGGTGAACACTTTTTCTGGGTGATTCTCAATCACGTAAAACCATTAGAACGCCTCCTTTGGGCGAATGACGGGGACGCTGCATCGGCACCCATCTGTCTATCGACACACATAGACACATACGGTAGAGGTCACTCTTAGCCAATGGGATACCAGGATGATGCTCGGGAATAGCCAGTGGCAGAGGCGCTGTCAATATGTTGCGTTCAGGAAACTCGGAGCTGCAAAAGCAGCCCATACTCTATTTTTACCTTTTGTATCTTGAAATTTCTTTCGTAACAAGAGACAATATTTTCCTGTTGAGGCGTTTCGTAACTTGAAAATTTCGTACAAAGAGACATTCATAAGTAGAGGTACTACTGTACATTTAATAGCTTTCCATGTGTGAAACCGATTGACTTGGCCTGGTGTCTCGGACTTGTTCTTGTGGTGAGCATGAGCTATTTTGTAATGTGAATTTTGATTGAATAATTTATATTTTTGGGATCTATTGTTTAACTTGTCAGAATGCTACTTAGTATCTCTATCTGATTGTTAAGTTCTACATTTGGCTAGTAGTTTAATTCACTGTGCTATTTTAGAAACCTGCCTTGGGGCGACGGCTGAAAACTAGCATGCTAAGTCCAGCGCATTTACACCGTTTATTCTTGTGTTGCGTAACGTGCACTGTCCCAATGAAATAGAAAAAAGTTAATTTGCAAACAATAAAGAAAATGGCAGTGTCTGCTTTAATGATGAGAGCTGTGCAATCAAGCCAAAATTTCATGCCTCAATAATTAATAATAATACATTTTATTTGTAAGCGCCTTTCACAACACTCAATGACACTTTACAGGCCAGAGCAAACAATAAAACTACAGATAAAATTATAAATAAAAAGAGATAAATTTAAGTGGAATAAGCAGAGATGAAAGTCCTCCGGATTTTCCCGGAATTCCGGGTTTTTCAAATTTTTATGAAAATTTCTCCGGAGAATTGAGGAAAATTTGCATAATCCGGATATTAGTTGACAACATTGAACGAAGACGCGTTTGAGTTCGTTGTATTGCTTTCACGAGCGTAGCCATGTTGAGGCACTAACACTAGTAACAGTAAAGAGATTTTTGTTTGTGTAATAACGACAGAAGGCATGATGGCGTTTGACTAATGGTTTAGTAGAACGAATGGCAACCCGCAACAACAGTAGCAAGCGTCATTTTGCCTCTTGGGTTATACCATCTCAACTAGAACGTGGGGGATAGTCCCCAAACAATTTTCGTCTCTTTATAAACACACCTGCTAACCCCCAGTGGAACGAATAAAAGACGCCGTCAACAAGACAGTTGTCGTAAAATATATATTTGGCCAAAAAGGGAAAAACACAGATTGGCAGAAAATCGTGTCCTTCCGACTTCGAGTGTCGTCTCGGCTAACTTAGCTGAGCTGTTGTCGTGTGTGATGTCATTTGCGTCGGCGCTGATTGGTTGAAATCAAAAGACGCGCCTGCGTACATGTTCGCGCTGAAACACGCACAGCAGAGAGCAGCGGACTATCTACTGCTGAGGCTCGCTTAGCTTGAGTGGAGTCGCCACAACAGTAATACCCTCG